>NW_022437011.1:3444961-3689313 GCF_009761245.1 Sapajus apella | reverse complement strand
AGAACATCCAAATAAACACAATTAGAAACGGACCCCACAAAAATTTAAATAACCAATGCAAAAATCCTCAGTAAAATACTGGCAAATCGAATCCAGCAGAACATCAAAAAAAAAAAAAATGTATTCAAAACAATTAAGTAGGCTTTATCCCTGGGAGGCAAGACTGATTTAATATATGCAAATCAATAAATGTAATTTATCACATAACGATGTTAAAGAAAAATGTGATTATCTCGATAGATGCAGGAAAGACTTTTAATAGAATTCAACACTTATTCATGGTAAAAACTCTCAATATACTTGGTATTAAAGAAATAATAAGCCATCTATGACAAACCCACAGCCAACATCATACTGCATGTGAAAAAGCTGGAAAGGACATGATTTCATTAACTTTTTTGACTGCGTGGTATTCTGTAATGTCTGTGTGCCACATTTTCTTTCTCCAGTCTATTATTGGTAGGCATTTGGATTGATTCCATGTCTTTGCTATTGTAAATAGTGCTGCAGTGAAAATACATATGCATGTATCTTTATAATAGAATGATTTATATTCCTTTGGGTATATACCCAGTAATGGGATTGCTGAGTTAAATGGTATTTCTGGTTCTAGAATCACCACACTGTCTTCCACAATGGTTGAAGTAATTTACATTCCCACCAACAGTGTAAAAGCATTCCTTTTGCTCCACAGCCTTGCCAGCATCTGTTGTTTCTTGACTTTTTAATAATTGCCATTCTGACTGTCATGTGATGGTATCTCACTGTGATTTTGATTTGCATTTCTCTAATGATCAGTGATGTTGAGCTTTTTTCACGTCTTCTTTTGCATACATATCTTCTTTTGAGAAATATCTGTTCATGTCCTTTGCCCACTTTTTAATGGGATTGTTTGATTTTCTTGTAAATTTGAACATACTATTTCAAATATTTCACTGCTCAGAGTCTCAATACTATTCCTTCTTCTGTCTTTGGGACAGTGCACCAAGGACTGTAGAAAACCATCCCCTTGTCTGCTTCTTCTAGCCCTGGCCGGAAATAGGCATATTCAGCCTACACAGTGTCCCCTCTCTGACATAGTACCCTCTGACCCCAAATTGTTATTCTCTTCATTTATTGTTTTATCTCTTCCAGGATGTGAATCCTTTTCTGTTTTCTCCTTCTTTCCATCAGTATTTTCTGTTTATGGTGATAGGTTATTTTCCCTATGCCAGCCTCCCTGCCTATCAATATGAGTGATTTCATTTTTTTCCTTGCCCTGTGAGTATTTTGCCTTGTCCAGCCTCCAACTTCAATGCCCTACCAAAAAATGCAAACAGAGATCTGTAGTTGACTAACCTAAGGAAGACATTTGAAGGTATTATTACTTAAAAGTATTCCACTAAAAAATTGTTCTACTTCCTATGTCTTGTTGATAATTGTGTTAAGCTCAATGAGCTTAATGCTAGTCACAGCACTATAGACTTTTGATATGTTTCTAGCAATAAAATTGAAGCTCACAATTTGAATTAGACATGCAAAGGAAATTTAATTTGACCTCTTCAATTGGCTGAATGAGTATTTACTAGTGATAGCTAATGACTGCTTTTGAGATTTTTAAAATTCTCAAGTTACAAAACATTTTTGAAAAGTATTACATTTTTCTCTAAATCATGAAGATCTCAGTTGGTCAAGAATGGACTCATTAACTTTCTCCAAATCCGTTACTAATCAATTAATGAAAGTGAGTGATATTCCTAGTTGTTTAATTTTTTTCAATAATTTATTATTAAATATCAGAAAATACAAAAAAGTTGAATTTTATGCCAAAACTCATATACCCACCTCCAAGATTTTGCCGTTAATATTTTGCTTTTCCTGTTTTACCATATAAATAATTTAATTTTGAAATTCAAAAACAGATTTACCATCTCTCTGTCAAACTTATGGTTCAATGCAATTTAAAAGTGCTTCAGAAAAGTCAAAGGAGCTTTTTAAAAACATGTTCAACTGTTTGTGAATCTAAGTGTTCTAAACATGCAACTGTATTAATTTGCAAGGGCTGTCATAATAAAGTATTACAGACTAGATGACTTAAGCAACAGAAATTTGCTCACAGTTCTGGAAGCTAGAAGTCTGAGATGAAGGTGTCAGCAGGGTTGACTTATCTCTGGCTTATAGATGGCAATGTTCTTTGTGAGCCTTCTCATGGTGTTTATTCTTTGCTTGTCTTTATCCTAATTTTTTCTTATAAGAACACTAGTCATACTGAATTAGTGCCCACTCCAGTGACCTAATTTAACTTTAATTACTTCCTTGACTACCCTATCTCCAAATACTCACACATTCTGATGTACTGGGTATAGGGATCACAACATATGATCCCCTTGCCCAGATACAGGTATGTCTTTATCAGTAGCATGAAAACAAACTAACATACCCTCTAAAGGAGTTAGGGGAAAAGTAAAAATTAAACAAAACAAAAATGTTTTTTGCTTTTTCATTTTGTTAGTGATGCTATCCAAAGAGAAAAGGTAACAAAATCTGTTATTTGGTATGTGGTATTCCTCTGAAGCAAACATAAAGCTGACAAAGTTACATAGGCAAGAAATATTATATTTAAGGTTATTGCAGTCAGGAAGAGAGGCCAGAACTCAGTCGGAACTCAACTCACTGAAACAAAGGAAATGAGAAGGTTTTTAAGGGCTGGGGTGAGCTAATGCAAAGTACTGGAAAATAATATGGGGAAATCATAGGCCATCTGTGTTTGCTAATTGGCTTCATCCAAAGCAAAAATAAACTCATATCTTTATGAGAGGAGGTGTTTTTGCAACTTGGAGCAAGGTGCTTATCTCCCTAGAAGGTAGATCTGTACCCTTCCACAGAAACTAGTAGATATGAGCACTATTTGTCTTGATGATTACATTTCCAAGGGACGGCTCCCAGGCCACTGAGAAACACAGTCCTGGGTCGTTAAACTGGCAAGAGGCTTCTAAAAGGATTTACAACTCAAAGGGATATATAAAGAAATTAGAGTTACACATTCTAAAGTAAATCCTCCACAAAAAACGGAGATCAGGGGTCTAGAGTTAAGAAGCTTATCTACAGTTCAACTGAGCCAAAGAGAAGGTTAAGGCCATAAGACCATCTTGGTCAGTCCAAATAACTGGTTCTCCAAACCAGTGGTCCAGACCAGTGCAAGAGAATGTACAAGTCTAGTTAATGCTGTCCCAGGGCTTCCCTAAAATCCTTCAGAAGGGGAATGCTTAATCCTACAGCCTGGATGGGGATGATTATTTGCGTGGTATCTAGTGGTTTTACTGTGATAGATAAAGCATTGTTGGCACCTCATCAGTACTGTGTTGGAAGTATAATTGGTCATCAGAATGAGGTAAACTATGAAAGTGCTATCCCCTGGCAGTAGAGCTGAGACTTTCTGCAGGAAAACAGTAGTAGAGCCTTACATCAATCCAGTGACAGTAGAAGGGTTTTTGCATCCCTGAAAAGTAATAAGAATCTGCTTTGGACAACAGGAGGAGGCAATGGTTTTTGAAGATGTGGATTTGAGGTGAAATTGAAACATGTAAATTGAATTACTTACAGGTAGGGAGCCTGGGATTCAGTGAGAAAGCCCTAAGCTGTAGCTTTTGGAATTAGACTAGGCGTGATAGATGATGACAAAATCATAGACTAAGGATTCTCTGAGGGACATATGATCTTTTAATCTCACTTATTCTCTTCTCCCAATATTAGTTCAACTGAAATTTGGGGGAGTTTGGAAAAGGTAAAGATATTCTAGCCTTAATTATTTCCTGCAGCACTTGCTTTTCCTCTGTGTGCTTCAGGTTTAAACAATGTTTATAGACCTCTCTCTGTTATCTTATTTTTATATCTATTAAATAGAGCCATGTGGTCATAATATGCAATCCCCTTTATCTTATTTTGTTTCAGTTTTACACAGTTAAAATATTGAATTTGTGGCATTTTATTGTTTGATTTATCAATGCTAATATGAATGAGAAACACAGGGATCATGATTAATATCTAAAAGTCACAAGATTTAGAAAACTCAAATATTGGAAATTTCTTCCTCAAGTCTACCTTCCTTGAGTAATTATTTGTGTAATGACTTTCCCCTAATGTGGTCTAAGCTCCGTTAGGGTAAGGATGATGCCAATAGTTTTCACAGCTGTATTTCCAGGACCACTCACAGTTCCTGAGAAATCAGAATTCCAAACTGTAGAAGGCCTAATGAGAAATCACCTTATGAGTAATGCTCTGATAATAAAATTTGCAACAAAACTAAGTAAAAAAATGTAGATTATTTATTGTCAGACGGAAAGTAATTTCACACTTATTTTTGAATGCCATAAAATGAGTCTGTGCCTCTAGATTTACAACACTCACATCCATATAGTGGCTGTGAAGAAGACAAATAAATTAAGCATTTATTGGTGGCTTATCTGTCTGAGTTTTCAAAGCTGTTTAAGTGTTTGTTCAATTAAACCTCCAAAGAGCACTCGATAGAATGTGTGACTCCCAACAGTGCAAACAGGAAAATTCTGTGGTCCAGATAGAAGAAATTATTTTCCAAGTTGACAAAACATTATAACTTGATGTTCTGCTTCTGCATTCAGAATGCTTTCTAAACAACAGAGTACCTCTGCCTTTCCAAACCATAGAATAAATGATTTACTCAGGAAGATAACAGGTGTTTTCAAAGTATTTTACGTAAGATTACAAGTATGAAGCTCACAAATTGAATGAAAACCACCTCTCTCATATTCTACCTAGGTGACCTAAGTTCTTTCTGGAAGTTTCCAGGTGGCTTATTTACAGGCATTTATTAAAATGAAATATTAAATGACAAATTAACTGAGGTAAATAAAAATCTGCCTATGCTAGCACCATTAACAACAATAAAAAAATGGACATTGCCCTAATTGAGCAACAATTAAAGAATATTAGTATAATTAAAATCCATATATGTGATGGAATATGACACCAGGCATCTAAATTCATGTTCAATATAGCTATATTTAGAGAGCGGGAAAATGTTATAGTCCATTTCTAAGTGAAAAAACAATATATATTATAAAAGTTGAATATTATAAAAAACATATGTACACGTGTGATTATGTATATATTATCTTAAAACTGGAATTAATTTTACATTTATTTAGTAGGTAGTTCTGGGTTGTGAGATTTTACACCTTTTATTTCATTTGCATATTTTTTATTTTGTATATTTCTATTTCATTTGTATATTTCTATTTTGTATATTTCTATTTGGCCATTTCTTTGTATGTTTTTGCCTGCTACACCTCCCTGTCTTGTATATTTCTATTTTAGAAATTTTCTAAGTGAGCATGTTTTGTTTTTATGTAAGAAAAGTAACTTTTTACAGAAGAAATGGTAGAGGCCAGAAGTTCAGACAACAGGAGGAACTTAGCTATAATAAAATATCTTCCCTATTAAAATGACAGAGGCCCTGGGTTACTATGGGCACAAGGCTGGACCTACAGCAAATGGTATCCAATGATCTCATCTGTTGCTGAAGCCTCCTTTATCAGCCTTCTCTTTCTTAGGCGTTTCCACGCATTTTAAATTCTGGTCATAAGTACTAATTATTGTTGTGGAACATGTTATATTTTTCTTCTTGCTGTCTCCTACTGTGGTGTGTTTTCTCACGCTATTGCCTCTCTTGAATTGCCTAATGGCTGCCCTTTCCAGTGATCTGATCTTACCCCCTCATGTCTCCCCTGCTGAGGTTTGACCTTGATGCAATCTGAATGATGGGCCTCCAGGCCCTGCTCAGTCCAGCACACAATGCCTCAGTGACTTTTCTCTCCTACACAGCAGTTATTCCATCCCCTCCTGAGGCCCTAAGGCATGCCTCTTAAAAGCAGCACATTACATTCCTATTCCTTTTCTTTCTGAGGTGGGTCAGCTGTGGCATGAGGGATGGAGACAGGGAGTCTCTGTGTTTTGCGTTAGTCTTCTGGCTGCACCTGAACTTCTACTGTTCCTGCTCCATTTCTGGAGGAATCCAGGGAAACTATCAGGACGAGATGGGGATGTGTTTAGCAAAAACATAGTGTCCCAGACCCTGCCAGGAGTAGACACAGTAGGCAACCTTGCACAGTGGGCAAAGGACTTCCAATCATCCTGGCTACATTTTAATGTCTTAAATAACAATAACACCTGCCACACTATATATAGCGTATCAGTAGAGTTTATATAATTACCCACTGACATGTGTTGCAGACAGAGATAAAAGCCTGGAGAACATATGGAAGACCGGGCGACTTTTGTAGGATTAGGAATTGAGGTAGAGTTAAATGTGGTCCTTGGTCAACCCTGGAATCTGCAGATACCATTCTCGGGGATCAGAAATATTGCTACAAGGAAAGTCCATCCTTAGGGAGAATTTGCTCACTGACTTTTCCCTTTCTATGTCTGGATTAAAATAGTTGTGGGACCCTAGCGAGATGGCAGGGAATGATTTTTCTCCTGTGGATGTCCTCAAAGAGCCTAGGGTTCAGTATCAGAAGAGTCTCAGTATAGTCAAGCATGCCTGAATTATCAGAAATATTTGTCTTAATCCAAAGAAGTATTCATTGCTTGAGGAGCAAGTATAGATCTACTCCATTTATTGAGAGGTTCATATTGTCCAGGGACCTCAGTAGCCCCATATTCTTTTTTCATCCCCTCAAAAAATAAATTTAGGTGGGAGTTACCTTCCCACTAAAATAATACAATTATGTCCCTAGAGTACTCTATGATTTACTTCTGAGGATTCAAAGATCTGTTACTGAGCTCTATACTTTTAATCAAGATTGTTATTCAAAGTTTATCTTTTTAAACATTTGTTTCTGAGAAACAGTGGAACAGGCTTTCCAAATACGAAGTACTGAGGATACAGTGGGCAGACTGGAGATGGATCCTCATTGTAATGTTGTCTTAAATCTTGAGTCTCCACTTCAGTGATTGTATTAGAGGGCAACAACGTGAGACAATATCGCAGCGCATCATTCCAAGGACACACCAGGAGGAAAAATGGCCAAATCTTTTCCAGCATTCTCACTTTCGTCCTTTATCTTGATACATTTGGTGCTATCTTCTGGTGAGTAATTTAGCTGGTCTTGACCAGCAGTTGAAATTGATTTGCAGGCTTTTACATCATAATCTGAGAGAGAATGCTTTGAAATTGTTCTTAAAATCATCTAAAAAATATGAGGATGGGGCCCAAAATCACTTTAAAGTTACAGCATACTTTAAATATATACTTTGAAAACTAAAATTATATACATATACACTTTGAGAGATGATATTCAGAGTAGATACATATATATGTGTGTGTGTGTGTGTATGTATATATATATATATATACACTCTCAAAATATATATGTATATTTTGAGAGATGATGGGGTGTACTCTAATAGACTCTGATTCAATGGGCAGAGACCTTCGTTTTGTCATCTTTTGTATGTAGATTATTATGAGATTTAACTCATGAGGGCAAAGAGGCTTGAGTGACTCAGTGAGGTAACATGTAAAAATGACTAGCAATATGATATGCGTACATCAGAGCACATCTTGAAAATTTAGAATGTTTGAAAACGGTTTGCTGTGTATTTGAGTGGACCATTATCGTTTTTGTTGTTGTTGTTGCATTTTAGGTTTTGGCGTACATGTGAAGAACATGTAAGATTGTTGCATAGGTACACACATGGCAGTGTGGTTTGCTGCCTTCCTCCCCATCACCTATATCTGGCATTCCTCCCCATGTTATCCCTCCCCAACTCCCCACCCCCTGTGGTCCCTCCCCTATTTCCCCCCCAACAGACCCCAGTGTGCGATGCTCCCCTCCCTGTGTCCATGTGTTCTCATTGTTCAATATCCGCCTATGAGTGAGAACATGCGGTGTTTGATTTTCTGTTCTTGTATCAGTTTGCTGAGAATGATGGTTTCCAGGTTCATCCATGTCCCTACAAAGGACCATTATCTTTTATCCTCTTCTAGAGAAGAAATCAGGTAAGGAGACATAAGGAGACCTAGCCTCAAGGGTTGGAGAGCTTGCTTTTTCACACACCTAGGAAGAATTCCTGAGTATTACCGAGGTGTTATTTCACTCTAAAAAATATGTGGATTGGGCCCTAAATCACTTTAAAGTCACAGCATTGCTTGTTTCTTTCATACAAGCTCTGAATCCTCTCAAGTCCAAGCTAATTAGAAAAATTATTTAGTACACTGGACTGCCAACCTTCATGAAAAGAATGATGCATCTATGCAATACCCTGCTGATATCAATCAGGAGAAAAAGAGTTATTACACATTTTAAAAAACATTAATGAATACATGTATAAATGAGATAATGTTTTCCATTGCTGCAAGCTTCCTTGATAATAAATTAGATCTCTTTTATTCTGCCAACAGATTAAGCTATGATTCACCAGGAATTAGATTCTGTAACTATTTTCATGTATTCTCTAGTTTCAGGCCCTGGACACTGGTGGCCACCACATGGAGTTATTAAGATAACATTCCATTAAATTTCCTCCCAGGACTGACCTTATAATATGAGGTCTTTTTTTGGAATTGTTACTGTGGAAACTTAATGCATCAAGGTCATCCGTAATATTCTTCAAGACTTATTTGTATGAGGGGAGTGAATACACTGCTGAAACAGTGCCCCAGAGTAGAGATACAAACTTGGAACCAAGACGACATTCAGTCACATATACACCGGAGAACTCTCTGTAGTGCCTGAAAAATATTTAAGAGTATTGACAATTGCCAGGAGGATGACAGGTTCTTAAGAGACTGTGGACTTGGACATAACATGGTCCTGGCTCTAAAGGGGCTCACAGTTTGATGGGAAGAATGACTGAAAAGAATGCTCCTTAACGTCTTGAGATGTACAGAGAATGTCTATGCAAGTTGTGAATGGAGAGGGCAACTTCTGGATATGGATGGAAGAAAATGTGGAGGCATAGTAGATATCTGAAAAGAGCCTCAAATTATGTTTGCAACTTGTATGAGGGCAAAATGGAGAAATCTTCTTCATTTTTGTCTACCTTTCTGAGCATTGCATGTAATGTGAGGTCAAGTGATATTTGGAAAGTGAGGGAAAAGGTGAATGAGGGATTAAACTTTTCATTTTGATTCATATTTGCATCACTGTATTCTTTCCCTTTAGAAGTATTAGCACCTTAAGCTTTTGTCTCATTCATAAATTTTAAATTTACAAATTTTAAAGTTATGAATTAAATTTGTAAATTCTCCTTTGTAAAAAAGTCAGTCGTGAGTTGACTGTTGAGAAAGATATTTTGAGGGCGGCTCTACCTTCAAGAGACTCAGGGATCAGCGTGTAAAACTTGTCAGAGGCTACTACCCCAGGAAAAGGATCTGCACAATTTTTCCAGGATTTATACCCTGGTCTCATAAAGTTCAGTTCTAGAATTTTTTTCTCCAGAAGGTTACCTGCAGGATGAGTCCTCCTCATGCCCATAATCCATAAATAATAATAAATGCATTCATTTTTACTTATTTTCTTTAACAAATATTTATTCATCATCTGTGCTGTGCCCTAAGATACAATATTGAGGATAGCAGTTATGTTCCTTTTTCTTATGAAGCTTACAGATAGCCAAAAAATGAAGAAAACAATGATTTATGGTAAGTTTTATAAATGCAAGAAATAAAATGGTATGATAGAGAATATCTGTTGAGCATAGAGATATAAACAATGGGTTCAGGCAAGGTTTTTCTGTCATGGGGATGTCTAAGGTGAGACCTAAAGGATAAAAAGGAGCCACCCAGGTGGAGAGTGGGGAGAAAGACCTCACCACCTGGGTCACTAATTGAAGTCCTGTGTGGCTGGAGCACAGACAGGGAGGAGAAGTGACAGATGTTACAGTAAGAGCAGCAGGTGGGATTCTCACCTGATGAATGTATATCTTCCTCTAAAGACAAAGAGAAAAAAGAAGCTATATTTGTAGACAACAATATAAGCTATTCTCCTTGTCTTTGATAACTATATTTTCTTTCAGATTTAACTATCTTATATCTCATTCATTCATTCTACAAATGTTTATATAGCAATGACTAAATGCAAATATGTATGTTGGGTACATAATGACTAGCCTAATCAGACACAAATCTTTCCCTTGAGGCCTTATAGTCCTTTAGGGGTATGGGATTAGTTAAATAATTAAACAAATGCTTTGCTACAAACTGATTAAAAGTATAAAAATAAATAACAGAGAGTGGTGACTGTATTTTAATAAATAGCTCTGAGAAAGTGGGTTATAACCTGAGCTCTAAAGATAGACTGACTTTAGGTTCAGAAAAAATATATTTGGTGAGGTGGTCATGACACTTCAAAAAGACCTTGAGGTGAGGGGAAGATAAAGACTTTATGTATTTAAAAAACTTACTAAAAAGGCAGACAGCTAGGTAGTATAAGGTAAGGGGAGAAGATTTGGTAGGTTCCAGGTCATGTAGGGACTTTTAACCCATAAGAAAGACTTTTTTATAATGTGCACTGAGGTTCAATGAAAGAACATTTATTAAGGAAATAAAATGATTTAGAGAAGTTTAAACGAAATGGGGAATAAAGGAAATGGAGGGATTAATTGGATAACATGGTGGCCTGGCCATGATGGTGATGTTGGATAAAAAAAGAAGGAAGAGGAATTTCTACATTAAAACATGACCATCTTCCTTCCAAATTTCTAGCCAAAACTTTCTTCTACCTTGTGTGTGAGTTACTTTATTTCTACCAATCATATGGCATTTATAGAGCCCCTGAGAACACTAGCCTCAAGTTTCATAAATCTCAGAGTCGCTACTTCAAGTCATCACCAGCACCATCATTGTCCAGAGAAGAAATTCCCCTGAAAACAAGCATCCCTGGGTCAGGGTCCCTAATGAGACATGTCCCTTCCTTTGTTTCCGATTTTCCCTACAGTGTCGAGGCATTAGTCTTAATGACCTTGCACTTCACAACTTTGAAATAGGAGATGGCTTGAGGATTTAGAAAGTGAATAAAATGTAATAAATAGTTTAAATTAAGGCATGTGTATTCTTCAGTTATTGATCTTCAGTTTTCTTAGCTGAGCTGTCACAGAAAATCTCTAAAGTCTTTCCAGATCTAATAGTTGGAGCATAAAGAAGATTGAGAGAGAAGTTCCAGATAAATTATCAGTTTATCTACTCTTTTTTTTTTTTAACCATAACAGAGCTGGCCATTGTTCTCCTTTATTGAGAAGGTCCTGACAACCAGGGCATCATATTGTCACCAAAAGAGATACATATAGGTTCTAGTTTTATGGCTTTGTGGAGATGGGAAAGTGAGAGCTTTCATAGGACTGACATATGGTCTGGGCTATGCTCAGAATTTTTTTTTAGATGGGGTCTCACTCTGTTGCCTAAGATGGAGCGAAGTGGCACCATCATTTCTCACTGCAGCCTTAACCTCCTAGGCCCAAGTGATCCTCCTGCCCTAGCCTTCTGAGAAGCTGGGACTACAGGCATGCACCACCGTGCATGGCTAATTAAAAATAAAAATTTTGGAGAGTCAGGGTATTTCTCTGTTGCCTAGGCTGGTCTTGAACTCCTGGGTTCAAGCAATCCTGCCACTTCAGCCTCCTAAAGTGTTGGAATGAAAGGCATGAGCCACCACACTTGGACTATGCTTAGATTTTCCTAATGAAGTTCAAAGGTGACCTACCTGTCTAAGAGAAGTTCTAATTGTATAAATCTTTTCAACTCAATTTCAAGTGAAATGTCCATATGAGAAAGTAAACTTGAGTTGGTTTAATAGAACCTTCAACCCCTGCCCTGGCTTATATCAACCCATCTGTGGAACCAATTTTATAACCTATGATAATCCCTGCATCCTGTGTGTTGAGAGCTTGTGAGTACTATTTGGGGAAAAGAAGGGAACTGTAAATATGCTTGTTCGTAGCAATTACCGTCTACCCCTCCTATCAAGTACATCAACCTTGAAGCCAGGAATTTGCTCCAGGTCACACAGATAATAATCAGCCCCCACTCAGAAAAGCACATAGTAATAGAAAGTCCACTGGATTAGAAAGCAGACTCATTGTACCAAATGGCGTTCCTCAGATCCTTTCGGGTATCTGAGCCCTTACGTTCCCATATGCCAGTTGATTGACTTCCACTCAAGAGGCTCTCAAATATCCCTTCAGGCCCTGAATGATTTTTGATTTAAGACAAATTGTAGTTTTGCTTCTTCTTAAATGTCTTCCCCCTCTCAAGTGTTTGAAACTCTGAACTATAGTGATGAGGTATTCGCAAAGTTTGGGTGTTTTATCTGAGACAATGTTTAGATTTTTGGATTTATATGACATAAATCAGTGATCAGGCATTGAAATCTTATAACACAATGCTATCAGCTTTGATTCCTATATGAGTGAGTTCATTTCACAGAGAGAAAAATTTTCCCCATGGCATCATATCAGAGCCTTTAGTCCAGTCATTTTTTAATTCAGTGCAAGGAGCAATCACAGGAATGTACAAAGCCCAGCTCATTCTCACTAATGAGTAATTCAGCCCCACTAATGAGTAATACAGTGTGAGGTTATTAACAGAATAGTTGATGATTGATATGCCTCACATATCACAAAGTCAGACCTGATTACATAGCTTAATTTCAAAAAGATTGTAGCATGTGTCATAATATCTTCAGTGGCATCTTAGAATCACTGAATGAAAACTAAATAAGAAATCCAATAATTTTGTCTTTTGTCGTTACTCAATTTCCTTTATACTCTGGATCTTAGTTTCTTCAAATATAAAGTCAGATTTTAGATGAGATAACTTAAAAGTATTTTTGTAGTTCCGACATTGTATTACTTAATAAAATGTTTATTCTAATACTTCCTTTAGAAAATCTCATGGAAGAATCAGGTTTTACCATGATGGAAAATGTTAGCTGAGTGGACTTGAATGGGGAAGATCCCTTCTTTTTTTTCCCCTCCATGTCTCCAATCTTCCTCTTTCGCTTTTTACATCTATTTTCATTTGTTCTTGATGACAAAGAGCTGTCACTACTGAGCTTGTAGTAGATGGCTTCAAGGTTCCTTCCATGGACCTCTCCTCTCACTGATTCATTGTCTTCCACAGTCTCCCTAATAAATAAACTTTTATGAAAGTCTGATTGACTTGGGTCTCAGATCTGTGTCTAAAAATCTAAGGAGAACAAATTCAGAATTTGAGTCATGGGTCAAAGGCAAATATTGTGATTAATCAGCTCTCTAATACTAATAACAATAAAATAATCTATGTCAGGCCTCCAGATTGTCTTCCAAAGAACATGACAAAAATTTCCTCCACATTCCTTTGGCATTTAAAAAAAAAAACAAATAATAGGAATTATAGGACATTGTACTCTGCTTGTAGGGTGCCCGTTGCCTAATTTCTGCAAACTCCTCATTAGACATCCTCTCTTTTGGACTCAGCCTTGAGACAGAGGCATTTACACATGTGCAGCTTTGATCAACAGGGCCCCACATTCTCACCAGATCCATTTTGCCAGAGGAAACCTACATTGCTTGTATCCATAAATGGCCCATTGGTCATCAGCCTTTTTCTTAAACCCTGAAAGGGTTAAAATGTGGGACACATTTTCCTCTGTTATACTTCATATATATTTTTTACTTCTATATGTATAGCAGACTAATAATATGCTCTAATATGCTTTCTTCCCTTCAGAACTTTGCTTCGTACTGGCTTGGGAAAGAGCATCTATTCTGCCTCTCAATACCTTGCAAGGCTGTGGTCAGAGTGTGCACATGTTCTGTTAGATCTTTGATCTAGCCTCCCATGCTGATCACATGATGAGTTCATGGCTCCAATGAGAAGGAAACAATCACTTTTCATTTATCATCTTTAGAATTAATATCTCTTGGAAAAACAAGATATTCTCTAGTTTTACAGCATGCCAATTTCCATTGCTCCAAGTCCTGGGCTATGTAAGGACACCAAGAATTTCAGGGATCCTGGGAGGTATTTTCTAATGTTAATGCTGTATCTTTGTTGACAAATGTTTTCTTCTGCAATAGTTAATTTGCCATTAATGTCATCAAGTGGATTCTTAAAATCTCAAATAGGCACTATTAACAGTCTTGCGTGAGATCTGAGTTCTTCTGTTACCTCTAATCCACTCTCGTGACTCTCTTTGCTTTGGGTAGTTTCTTCACACACAAGCACCAATTGGTAATCTTCTGATCTTTTGTCCAGCTCTCCTGTGCAGTAGTCCTGCAGACTCCAGCCACTTTAGTATCTATTTCCTTTCAGCTCTGTATTCTCAACACAGATTTGCTTCATCAAGATTCCTCTTTCCTATTCCCAGAATCTCTTCCAATGCCAAAACCAAGGCCAGCCACAGAGTTTAACTTATTTATTTTCCATTGGTCAGGAATCTGTCCTTCAGTGCCTGGTGTCCTAGTGTCATTGTTTTACATATTTTGTCTGACTTTTTTTTGTTGTTTCAGGTAGGAGGAGGTAACTGGTTTTTCTTGCATCATATTGTTTGAAAGTAGAAGTTGACTTTATCTTTTATCGAGCCTTTGGACTTATGTTTTTGTACTTCGTTTTTCTATGATACCTCCTAAAGTCTAGACTAGAATACTTGTCAATGTTTTACTTTTTCTAAAAATTCCAGTGGATAAGATTTGTGCACTATACTACTACAAATCTTTTTAGTGGATAAGAAAGCACTGACTTAAACTGTCAATGCATACCAGAAAACAGGTCAGTAAAAATAATATTTCTTTCTGTCATTTGATAGTAGACAGACCCAAAGAAGTAAAGGAGATCAGCATACATCTAAATGCAAGATGGCCGCCTTCCAGTTCAACCCCTAAGGATAATATTCACAGATCCCTTAAGACTGCTAATACAAAATGAACATCCCCTTTGTTGTCCTAGCTCTGACAGTTACTGCCTGTATTCTCATTGTTTCTCTATCTTTTTCTCCCTCTGTCTCTGGCAGGTGATTTCAAATTTCTCCCTCTGATTGCCTT
Source organism: Sapajus apella (assembly GCF_009761245.1). Lineage (NCBI taxonomy): Eukaryota > Metazoa > Chordata > Mammalia > Primates > Cebidae > Sapajus > Sapajus apella. The sequence continues at coordinate 3,674,277 of NW_022437011.1, read as the reverse complement.
TATATTTTATCCTTTGGTTATTGATTAGACCTAGGTTTTTGTCATTGCTATCTTCTAACCCACCCTGCTACCTCTGCATGACAATCCCACTCACATCTGTATTTATTCTGTTGCCTTTATACGTATAACTCACTTACCCACGTCATGAGACTGTACCCATATTCTTAGCATCAGGCACCGGACATCTTTATACACACACACACACACACACACACACACACACACACACACACAAGCGTGTGTGTACCTACAATTTAATGAGTTTGGACATATGCCTACAACCTTGAAACCATCGTCATAATCAAGGCAGTAGACATATCTGTCACCTCTAAAAGTTTCCTCATTACTCTTTGTTTTTGTTTTTTGATCTCATTCATTTTTATGGCTGCATAGTATTCCGTAGTGTATATGTACCACATTTTCTTTACCCAGTCTATCGCTGATGGGCATTTGAGTTGGTTCCATGTCTTTGCTATTGTAAATACTGTTTTAATAAATATACATGTGCACGTGTTTTTATAGTAGAATGATTATATTCCTTTGGGTATATATCCAATAATAGGATTTCTGGGTCAAATGGTATTTCTGGTTCTAGATCCTTGAGGAATTGCCATACCGTCTTCCACAAGGGTTGAACTAATATACATTCCCACCAACAGTGTAAAAGGGTTTCTATTTCTCCACAGCCTTGCCAGCATCTATTGTTTGACTTTATAATAATCACCATTCTGACTGGTGTGAGATGGTATTTCACTGTGGTTTAGAATTGCATTTCTCTAATAATCAGTGCTGATGAGCTTTTTTTCATGTTTATTGGCCCCTAAATGTCCTCTTTGAGAAGTAGAAACGGGACATCTTTATTTAATTGGTCCTTATGGAATCTTGAAAGTCAATCTATCGAATATGGATCTTATGTTTTTCTAAATTTGCTTCTACACATGTTTTGATGTAATGAAAGTTAATGCTCTTTCTCTAAGCCCTTTTTCACTCAAAATCAATTTTAATATACTATAATACATATTCTTTATATCAACTTACATATTGACTAAACCCGTGAACATTTAATTCAAGTCATCTTTTTAAAATGTTATTCTACTATTCATCTTAACTGTTATCTCAGGCTCCATTTTAGCCTTCTGACTATAATTTTCCACTTAAATATTACCTGTTAAAATCACTATCCTTGGTGAGTTATAATAGAAATAAACATCTTAGTATGACTTACAAAACACTTTATTTCATCTGCAAAAGTCACTCTCTAAGCCCAACTTTAACTATAATGAACTCTTGTAGGACTTGTAGCAAACCCCATTTGCCCATAAGGTGGCAGTGAAGCATTGCTCCTTAGACCAACAACTTTGACAAGACTTTTGGCCAACTAGTCATATAACAGTACGATTTGGGGCAGATTGCTAGATCTCTATGAGCTGCAGATTTCTCATCATCTAACAAGGTAATATCCTTCTCCCCAGGAAGGGGAAACTTCCTAATATACTCCAGCCTTGACATTTATTCAGGTCTCACATTGGATAAAGTATTGGGAAATGTTTCTAACTAATGAAATATTTATAACTAAGGAATAGACTAAACATTACTCTTCTGATCCCATGGAGTTTTTTTTTTTCTTTAGAATTAGATTCTTTTTACCCTGAGAAAGTTAATTCTGAAAGGCAGATTTGCGTAAACTGTTTTCCATGTATTTTCCAAGCAAAAATTGGAAATGAGTTAGATATGGGCCTATATAGGCTGCCAGAAAGTCATTATTATTTAAAATTACATGAAAACAATAAGACAAATCTATACCACAGTTAATTTTCTTTAATTTAAAATTTTTTGGTTTATTTTTATTATTTTTTTACAAATTATAATTGTGTATACTTACGGGGTGTAATGTGATGTTTTGTTATATGTATAGAAAGTGGAATAATTAAATTAATCTGATTCACATATCCATCACTTCACTTATTTTTTGTGGTAAGACATTGCAAATTTACTTTCTTAGCTATTTTGAAATAACTGACCTGTTTTTTATTAACTGTAGTCATCCTTCTGTGCAATAGATTTTATAAGCCTATTATTTTGTGTAACCAAAACTTTATACAATTTGATAAACACCTCCTCATTTCTTCCTCCCCATCCACACTTCTACCTTCTGGTAACCAGCATACTATTCCCTACTTCTACTTCTATGAACTTGACCTTTTCAGATTCCATGTTTAAGTATGAGTATGTGGTGAAAGTGGGCATCTCTGTCCTGTTCCATATCTCAGAAGAAAAACTTTCAACTTTTCACTGTTAAGTATGATGTTAGCTGTGGGCTTTGCATATATGCCATAACTGTGTTTAGATACATTTCTTCTATGCATAACTGTATTTAGGTACAGTTTTTTTTCTGTGTCTGGTTTATTTCACTTAACATAATGTTCTCCTGTTCTGTAGATATTATTGCAAATGACAGAGTTCCTTTCTTTTTAAAAGATATATAGTATTCTATTGTACATCACATTTGGAAATATATCACATTTTCTATATTCATTTATCTATTGATGGACATATTGGTTGATTACATATTTTTTCTATTGCAAACAATGCTGTAATGAACACAGCATGCAGATACCTCTTCCACATATTGACTTACATTCCTTCAGATATATACCCAGAGTGGAATTGCTGGATCATATGGTAGTTCTATTTTTAGTTTTTTGAGAAAACTCCACCCTATTTGCCCTAATGGCTGTACTAGTTTGCCTTCCCAAAGGTTCTTCTTTCACCTCCTTGCTGACACATCTTATTTTCATTGTTATAATAGGCATTCGAACAGGTGTGAGGTCATATCTCATTCTGGTTTTAATTTGCATTTCCCTAATTATTAGGGATGTAGAGCATTTAAAAATAAACCTGTTTGTAATTTGTATGCCTTCTTTTGGGAAATGTCTCTTCAGGTTCTCTGCCAATTTTTAATTAGATTATTTGTTTGCTTGCTATTGAGTTGCTTGAATTCCTTGTGTGTTTTGGAATATTAACCCTTTGTTAGATGCGTGGTTTGCGAATATGTTTTCCCACTCTGTGGGTTGTCTCTTTACACCATTGTTTCCTTTGCTGTGCAGAAGCTTTCAGGTTTGATGCAGTCTCATTTGTATCAATATTTTGCCTTCATTGCCTTTGTTTAGAGTTCAGATTAAAAAAAAAAAACAGCATTGCTCATACTTACTTATGCAAATTTCTCCAGCCAGCTTGAATTTCTCCTCTGAAAATAGGTTTTTCTTTTCTATTACATTGTCAGGCTACAAGTTTTTCAAACTTTTATATTCTGTTTTCCTTTTATAAATGAATGGTTTCAACAGAACCTAAGCGACATCTTGAATGCTTTGCTGCTTAGACATTTGTTCTGCCAGATACACTAAATTATCTTCCTCAAGTTCAAATTTCTACAAATCTCTAGTGCAGGGGACAATGCTGCCAATCTCTTTACTAAAGCATAGAAAGAGTCAGCTTTACTTCAGTTCCCAAAAAGTTCCTCATCTCCATATGCGACCATCTCAGCCTGGACTTTATTACCCATATCACTATCAGGATTTTGGTCAAAGCCATTCAACAAATCTGTAGGAAGTTCCAAACTTTCCCACATTTTCTTATCTTCTTCTGAGACCTTCAGACTGTTCCAACCTCCGCCTATAACCCAGTTCCAAAGTTGCTGCCACATTTTCCACATTTTCTTTTTTCCACATTTTCCACATTTTCAGGTATCCTTATGGCAATGCCCCACTCCCAGTACCAATGTACTGTATTAGTCTGTTCTTGTAAAGTTTATACTCTGTACGCTTATTGCCGAGTTAAAAACGAGGAAACTGAGGCCAGCACAAGAAAATTAGATGCCAATTTATTCAGCTCCCGGGTGAGGTTCTGTGGTCCCGGGGAGAGGGGCCAGGGAAGTTGAACTTGACTCCTCTCAGGAGTGGGGTTTTATAGGGAGTGAAGGCATTTGATTGGATTTGGAGAAACAGGATGTGGACAGGGTGAGCTGCTATTGGTAGGTAGGTGGGATTTCCAGTGAGCGGGCTAAATGCTGAGTGCAGAGGGGATTTCCAAGGGTGGGGTTAGGTGCCAAGTACAGAGGGGATTTCCAAGGCAGAGATAGATGATGGGCATATTCTGATAATGTAATTTTCCAAGCAGGGAGGGAGATGGGCGCGTCTGAACTCCGGGCGAGGCAACCAGCCTTACGGTTCTCACACTGATAATATGCCTGAGACTGTTCCCACACTGCTAACATGCCTGAGACTGGGTAACTTATAAAGGAAACAGAAGTGGAATGGACTTACAGTTCCCCATGGCTGGGGAGGCCTCATAATCGTGCTGGAAGGCAAAGGAGGAGCAAAGACATGTCTTACATGGCAGCAGGAAAGAGTGTGTGCAGGGAAATGGCCCTCTTGAAATAATCAGATCTTGTGAGACTTATTCACTATCATGAGAACAGCATTGGAAAAACCCATCCCCATGATTCAATTACCTCTTACCAGGTCCCACCCACAACACATGAGAATTATGGGAGCTGCAATTTAAGATGAATATAAGCATATAATTATTTGCACAACTCAATAGCAGAAAAACAAATAACTAGAAGAATGTGCCAAGGACCTGAATAGACATTTCTCCAAAGAACACATAAAAACAGCCATCAGGTACATGAAAAGATGCTCATCATCACTAATCATCAGGGAAATTCAAATCAAAATCATAATTACATACTACCTCACACTCTTTAGGATAGCTATTATCAAAAAGACAAGAGGTAAAAAGTTTTGGTAAGGGTATGGAAAAAAGGAACCCCAAAACATTGTTGGCAGGAGTGTAGATTAATAGGCCATTGTGGAAAACAGTATAGAATTTCCTAAAGAAATTAAAACTAGAACTACCATACAACCCAGCAGCCCCTATTCTGGATATATATCCAAAAAGATGGAATCATGACCTTGTAAAGATATCTGTGCTTTCATGTTCATTGCAACATTATTCACAATAGCCAAGATATGTGAAAAGCCTGTGTCCTTTGATGAATGAATGGATTAAAATCACTGTGGCACATGTATAAATGAATATATTATTCAGCCCTTAAAACAAATGAAATCTTGCCATTTGCCACAAAATTGATGAGTCTGGAGGACATTATGCTAAGTGAAATAAGCCAGACCCAAAAATAAAAGAATTTCATGATCTCATTTATGTGTGAATATCAAAATAATTCTAATATACAGAAATAGAGAACAAAACAGTGCATAACAGGGGTAAGGTTGGTGGGGAAGCATATGAAAATACAGAGATGTAGGTCAAAATATTAAAAAAATAGCACATATGTCTAGAACTCTATAAGTCTAGAAATAAGTCTAGAAATCTAATACACAACTTGAGAACTATGGGTAATACAATTGTACTATGCTGGGATTGATGCTAAGTTAGTAGATTTTAGCTACTATTACCACACACATTAAAAAAATGTTTACACATAATACACATATACACACAGAAAATGAAAACAAAGTTACTATAGGACAAAAATCATTTTTCTCTAGGCTATGCGCATATATATTTGCTCCTGCTTTCTACATTGCCCTTTTTAACTTGTAAAGCATAATTTTTAAATTGAAAATATATTTTGGTTTATATTTCTATTGTTTTTTATTAATATATAAAACTACTTCTTTATATATTGACCTCATATTATGTGACTTTGGTAAATTTAACTATCAGGTCCTGAAGCTCTTTTATGTCTCTTGTGAACTATTACGTAGACACTCATGTAATCTATGAGTGGAGGTAATTTTATTCACTTCTCCTTTTCCAAACTGGTTTTAATTTTTCTCCTTATTTTTGCTTTGCTACACTGGCTACAACTCCTAGTAGGATTTAGACGGTAGTGCTGAGAATGTACATCTTTGCCTTATACCCAATTTTAGGAGGAAACCTTTGTCTTTTGCCTTTAAGCAGGTTTTTTTCCTAGCTATTTTTATCTTGTTAAAATCCATTCTACTTTGGTTTTATCATAAATGAATGTCAAATATTATCAACCTTTTTTCTGTGACCATGGAGATGATCTAAACTCACAAAATGGAAACTCCAGTTTTTCCACTTACTAAACCAAAAACCTTGTAATCATTCTTGACTTTACTTTTTTTCTCACACTTAACTTCCATCAGGAAATTCTTTGACCTGTATTCAAAATATACCCCCAAACTAACGACTTTTCAATGGCCTCTATTGTTAATTTCTTAGAGCAAACCACAGCCTTATCACATTTGAATTATTACAACAGTCTCCTAATTACCATCCTTGCTTCCACCATTTCAGTACACATTCAGTATTCAACAGTATAAATCAACCGTGTATGTTCGGCCAGAATAGTTCTGTCTAAATATAATTTTTATCATGCCGTTTCCTTCATCATAAATCTCCAATGTCCAGGCACAAATTGCTAGTCCTTTGATTAAGGTCCAGTACAGCTACCTGGGAATAATTATCTGCGGTTTTCGCTTCTGCCTTCTGGCTTTTTGGTTCTTTCCTCTGAGTCACCTTTTCATTTTCCCTCTTAAAAAATGACCTATGTTTATAGCTGAGCAGTTTTCTTAAACTGCTTCCTGACCAAAGATAAAATTGCACGAAACACAGCTTCTTCTTTTTTTCTGTCTCTCCCATTTAATCTTGGTTTGTTTAATACCTTCAAAAATGTGTTGAGTTCTTTATGCATTATTTGATATTACACTTTATTGGACAAAAGCCATAACTCAAACTTCAGATAAACCAACCTTAAACTTTGGCCCCTGTATGATTTCTGTTAGACAATGTCATTTAGAGAGAGGGCCTATGTTTCACACAGAGAATTTATGAGACATAATCTTAAGATGTTTAGGAAGTCTACTGTCTACTACAAAGGACCTATGAAGGCCCATTTGAAAACTATCTGAGGTTTCAAGGATTTGATTTACATACTTGGATTTCTCTTTACCTCAAGATGTTTTACTGGTAGCATCAGAATTTTATTTTGCTCTGAAATTCTCTGAGGATGAGAATTACGTTTTCAAACCCAAAAAATCCTAGATCCTTTATATTCACCTAGATTCTACTTGGAGACAGAATTTTTCATTTATTAACTCTTCTCTCTTTTTTGTAACTTTTGATGAAATCAGTTGGTACTTTCAGCATTTAAGCTAGAAATATCCTTAGCAAGATCTATCAATTCATTAGATGTAAATTTTCCTAGTTTTCATATGATTTCAGGCCTCAGTTCTGTGAAACTTTTCATTGCTCAATAAAAAAAGTTTCATTTCTTCTAGCTTCCAGTAACATTTTCCTCATTTTTATTTAATCTGTCACCAACATCACCCTTGAGACTCACCAAGATTTTGCTAAATAGTTCCTCAGGGATCTTCTCGCTCTGACAAAAAACTAGTCCCCATAATAATGCCACATAATAGATTTTTTATTATTGCCAAACACAACCTCCAAATACCAAATTTGGTACGACTAAATTGATACATTACAAACCAGTCTTAAATTAGTGGTATAAAACGACAACCATTTTATTAGACTCATGGATTCTACAGGAGCAGTGTGTAGCTCAATTGGAGAAAATTCAAATGGTCACAATGGTTCAAATGGCTGGAAACATCTGCACGTTGACACCCATCAGGGAAAACTGAAGGCTGAGCTCAGTTTGGACTGTACATGCGACACCCCTGTATAACTTGGGCTTCTCATAACATGGTGGTCGCAGTCCAAAAAGGTGCATACCAAGAGGAAGCATCCTGGCAGCATGGAATCCCAGACAGCCAGGTGCATTCTCTTTGGTTTTTTATGACCTACCCTCCCTTTTGAGACAGTCTAGTGACTCACACAATCTCAAGCCTACCAAGATTCAGCGGTATTACCTATAGAACTCACTTCTCAGTGAAAGGAGTGAAAAGAGTTTTGAAATCATTTTAAAATTGCCACACTATAAGTTGAAAGTCAGATTGCGTGCTGCCTGTGTCTGTCGTTCTGGAGAAAAAGGTGGGAAAGAGTCAGAGTGAGAGTGCATTTTGCCTTTTATTTTCTTATTGTAACATGATAGGATAAAAAAAAGAACTTAGGCAAGTATTTGGAGACTTAAATTAGAAATTAAAGGGAATGTAGAGAACATCAAGAAATGTGATGCAGCAAAGGAAATGTAAAAGCTGTTTTCTTAGACACCCCAAAGTAAGAAATGCTTTTAGTAACAAAAGCCATATGTATTTTCTGAGTTTAAAAAAGGTTTTCATGTTTGTTGCCATGATCATATGAAGAATGTTGACTTATCTCCTAAGTTATAGTTTCAGATGGCCACAAACTATATAACATTAAATTTAGAAACAGAGCTAGAAAATTGAAGAAAAAAAAAGATAAGCTTCAGAATTGTGGCTAGAAAGAACTTTGGACACTTTTAACATAGTTACTGGAGTATGGAAAAAAACAGTTAAAGAGCTCTCTAAATTTTGAGGGGTTTATATTGTCAGATAAACAATAAGCCAAGATTAAAGAAAGTATGACCTTCAATAAATTTTCAAGACCCTGAAATTGACCATTAAAAAGTAGGCTTTGAAGGTAGTACAGCCTCAAAAAGTAAATGTGGTTTTTAAACTTTATCTCAGTTGGGTTCTTGGTAGAAGTGCAAGAGCCTATCAGAGGGCACAGCCAGAAACTTCCCAGAACAACTGAAAAGGGCATGGTTTTCAATAACAGAACAAGAGTCTTATCAAAGAATGTATGCCACTGCCAGACCAGGGGTCTCTACCAGTCCAGGCAAGAAAGTTTTATCAGTGCTATGTGCCAACGACATCTGTATGTAGCTCATTGCTCTTTTTTTTTTTTTTAAGTGAGAGTTTAAATTTTGATTATCTTGCTCACATTCCTCTAGTGTATAAAAAGTATGGGGGAGGGGCGAGAAGTTGATAGGGTATAGGTCTCTATAAAAAGCTACTTTTAGAAACCCTGAACTTCCTGGTGGTTGCAATGACTGGGGATAAGCCTTTAGATTGTCTCCTTTTAGGGACAGAGTATGTCCCACATGCAGACAAGAGGGTGTGCTCAGTTTTCTCTTGGTCACAGGGCCAAATTGTCTACAAAACTCATACTACAAAACGAGAATGTAGAACATTGCTGGGAACTGGAAGTCTAGTAAGGGAATCTATTTCTCTGCCCTTTTGGCATATGGTGTTTCTACATGCCTAATTTTCAGCAATGATGAAAAACATGTTGCATTTCACTTTTAAGTCACCTTTAAAGAATCACAATATTTTATTCTTCTCTTCACTTTGATGCAAATGAGCAGGGCAAACTTGAGCCATGTATTGAAAATGGAAGAGCCAGAAATGAAGGAGACTGGGTATCTCCATCACTGCCTGGAGGAAAACTGCCTATGAATTAGGGACAATTATGTGGACGTTATATTATTGAGAAGCAGACTTCTATCCTGTGCAAATTATTACACAAAGGGGTTATTTGTTGTATCAGCTGGGATTACCCCAAGCAAAACATTTATAATAAAAGGCCCGGTGCAAAATTTACCTGCATTAGGGTATGGAGATAAGGGAGTTATTGCATTGTGCTAACTTTAGAAATTACATCAGGCAGGCATTGATTATTCCACCCAACATGGTTATCTTGCTTTTGTTACTTGTTCTAGTGGTTGTAAAGGATACTGGTGTGTATGAAGTAAATGCTACCCTTACAGGCAATATTGTATTTTAAGTAATAAATAATTTATTAATAGGACGTATACTCATGGTATGCCACGTGCTATATGCCATGGAAGATAAAATGTTATACTTGATTTTAAGTCAAAAGAAAGAGATTGGCCTGGCGTGGTGGCTCATGCCTTCTAGGGAGACTGAGGTGGATGGATCGCCTGAGGTCAGGAGTTCAAGAATAGCCTGGCCAACATGGCAAAAACTTGTCTCTACTAAAAAAAAAAAAAAAATAGCTAGACATGGTGGCACGCAACTGTAGTCCCAGCTACTCTGGAGGCTGAGGCAAGAGAATTGCTTAAACCTGGGCAGAGGAGATTGCAGTGAGCCAAGATTGCACAACTATACTCCAGCCTGGGTGACAGAGTGAGTCTCTGAGAAAGAAGAGAAGAGAAGAGAGAAGAGGAGAGGAGGGGAGGGGAGGGGAGCAGAGGGGAGGAGAGGAGAGGGGAGGGGAGGAGAGAAGGGGAGGGGAGGGGAGGGGAGAGGAGAGAAGAACAAGAGGGAAAGAGGGATGGAGGGAGTGAGGGAGGGAGGGAAGGAAAGAAGGAAGGAAGAGAAAGAATGGAGGAGAGAAAGAAAGAGAAAAAGAAGGAAAGAAAGAGGAAGAGACAGAGATTTATTGATTCTTTCTTGGATAACTGCAAAACATATTGGAGAACAGGCTTCATTTTAGATTAGTCAGGAAAGTTGAGTTAGATTCTGGTGGGTAGAGGTAGCAAAATGTGCATTAGCAGAGAAAATATTGATGGGCAAAAGTTCTGAAAAGTACTAGTGGTTCAAGTCTCAGATAACTGGGAGATGGAGTAACAACAGAAGTATGCCATATTGCAGAAGAACTTTGAATCAGAAGCTAAAGCTCTTTAATTTTATTGGGTAAGCTTAAACAATGGGAAGGCACTCCCAGTTATTTTTCCTTGGGGTGGCTTGGCCTGACCAGAGATGACAGGCTTGGGGGAGAATTTGTGTAGCAGACATAATGGGATTTTTGAATTTGGAAATAAAAAATATTGCAGAGGATTTTTATTCCCAAAGTTGAGGGCAAACCTAATAACAATTTGTTCTAAGTAAATCACCAGACTGCTTCCTTGTGATTTTAAAAGACTTTGGCAAACTTTCCCTCTCATATTTCAGTGTCTTAGCAAACATTTAAGAGGCTTCCTCTGATGGTTATAATTAAACTTCAAAGGGAAGGAGAAAAGACAGACGTGTGGTTAGGATGAAATTATTCTTTTTTTCTCTCTCTCTCATTGTTACCAATACGCAATTCTACCTTGCTTATTTTCCATTACATTTTCCAGAGGGTATTACTCACATTTATGATGTACGATTTAAGATGGTAGGGAAAGTAAGTATGTTGGCAAGAATTTTTACTGCTGTGTGATTTAGACCTAGCTCTCATTTCACTTTAGGCCACTGTACATACTGAAAACACCATGGTGTTGCATGACCTATTTTGTACATATTGGCCTCTTTTCAGCCTCCTTTTCAACCATCTTCACCTGATATCCAGTGCTCTGGGCTGCTGAATATTTGGTGTTAATGCAATCAACATTCTTCACACACTCATGTCTATTTTCATGGGTGGTAGTTTAATTTTCACTCTGTATATGTGTCTTCCTCTTCTTCTTCAACATCCTGAATTACTATTCTGTCTACACGCAGTCTTATTTTGCCACAGAACTCTCATTTAGCCTTCAAGATTCATACCTGTGTAACTGTATCTTTTAAGCAGGGCTTTCTCTGATGACATCATGTTGGCAAAATTAATTGGTTCCTTATGTATTCACAGCTCTTTGAATACAGTCTGTTTGCTAGGATGTTATCTCATTATCTTTGAATTATATTGTATGTACTGGACTTGCTAAACCATGAGCTTCGTGAGTACAGGGATAACAAAGTGTAAGTACTATATTCAAGGCATGTGCAAATTGCTATGAGAACAAAAAAAGAAAGACAAACAAACCTTTAGAAACCATTGAAAACTGCCACAATCAAAGAATAGCATAGAAAATTAGAAGGCGGTTCACATAAGATAGAAAAAAAGATTAACAAATAAGAAACGGCTAGGCATGGTGGCTAAGGCCTATCATCCCAGAACTTTGGGAGGCCAAGGCTAGAGGATTGCTTGAGGCCAGAAGTTTGAGGCCAGCTTGGGCAACATAGCAAGATCCTGTCTCTACAATAGGTAAAAGGTCAAATTAAAAATGTGAATAAATCTTAAAACAGTTTGCATTTTTTCATTCAACAAATATTGTATAACAGCAAACTCAGCCCAGGAAAATCAGTAGTAGAATTTAAGAGAAAAATAAAAGAAACTCATGGTCTGCTTTAAGATTATTATAATCTTATGTTATAGACTAAGCATCAACCAGTCAATAAATAATATAGCCATTTAATATTCACCTCTGTGGAACAAATTTATAAAAGTTCTAAGAAGAGGGAGATAAATGACCACAGAAATATTAATAGAATTAAGCCTGATTCTCTTGAACATTTTCCCCATTGTCTAACCTGGGCGTTTTTAAAAATTGGTTTTTAGGCTAGGTGCAATGGCTCATGCCTGTAATCCCAGAACTTTGGGAGGCTGAGGGAGGTGGATCACCTGAGATCAGGAGTTCAAGACCAGCCTGGCCAACATGGTGAAATCCCTTCTCAACTAAAAGTACAAAAAAATTAGCTGGGCATGGTGGTGGGGGCCTGTAATCCCAGCTACTTCAGGAGGCTGAGACAGGAGAATTGCTTGAAGCCAGGAGGTGGAGGTTGTAGTGAGCTCAGATTGAGCCATTGCACTCCGGCCTTGGAGACAAAAGTGAAACTCTATCTGAAAAACAAAAAATCGTTTTTAATTATGTTAAAATGCACATAACATAGTATTCACTATCTTAATTATTTTTGTGTCCAGTTCAACAAGTCAGTGGCATTACGTGTGTTCATTGTGTGTGCAACTAATGCCAACATCCATCTCCAGAACTATTATACTATGTCTTCCTCAACTGAAACTCTATACTTATTAAACAATAACCTGCATAACCCACTTTTTCAACACCCTGGAAACTACCATGATGCTTTCTATCTCTCTAATTTTGACTATTCTAAGTACTTCATAAAAGTGGAATAATGCATTTGTCTTATTGTGACTGGCTTATTTCACTTAGCATACTGTCCTCAAGATTCATCCATGTTATAGAATATGTAAGAATTTCCTTCCTTTTTACAGCTGAATAATATTGCATTTTTCTCTGTGTAAATATGCATGTGTGTATATAGAAACATTCACATATATATAATCACAAGTATATATAAAATATGCTATATATATATATATATACACACACACACACACACACATTATGATCACATTTTGCTTATCCATTTATCTGTTGAAAGACACGGGTTACTTCTACATTTTAGCTACTGTAAATAATGCTACTATGAATATATATGAACAAACAATTTATTGAGACCCCTTTTCAAGTATTTTGGGTATATACCCAGAAGCCCCAAAACTATTTTTTTATTTTTTTTTGAAACAGAGTCTTCCTCTGTGGCCTAGGCTGGAGTACAGTGGTATGATCTTGGCTTACTGCAACTTCTGCCTCCTGGGCTCAAGGGATTCTCCTGTCTCAGGCTCCCGAGTAGCTGGGATTACAGGTGTGTGCTGCCATGCCCAGCTACTTTTTTTTTCTTTTTTCTTTTTTAGTTGAGATGGGTTTTCACCATGTTGGCCAAGCTGGTCTTGAACTCCTGATCTCAAGCAATCTCCCTGCCTTGGCTTCCCAAAGTGCTGGGATTATAGGCATGAGCCACTACACCTAGCTTTTGAAAAATCTTGTAATTGCCACTTTCTTTGGTCTTTTAAATAATCTTATTTTCAAAAAGATTTATTTTTAAAATCCATATTCAGATGGAATCGCTGAAGACGGGATTCTATGTCAGGAGTCAAAAAGATCTTTGTATATTAAAAATGATGATGAGTCAAAATGAACAAGATGAAACTTGTTTAATGGCTTTCTACCTATGTCAAGAAAATGAACCACAAAAAGAGAGGATGACAGAGCTCTGATTTTATGTATAAAGCATGCCTTACATATCCATCATTTAGGTTAGTTATAAACATACTGACTGGGACAAGATTCTATTCCTCTTGGTTATATTAATTAATCTATCAGCAGTTTTTTGTTCAGTTGTTCAGCCAGGTGTAGTAGTCTACCCATGTATCTTGATCAGTTTACAAAGACAGCATGAGAGCTTAACGAATGCCTTGCTGATGTTCAATTCCATTGTATCTACCTTATACCCATCAGTCTAGTTACACTCAATGAAAAAAACAAAGTACTGTGACGTAGTTTTTTTCTAAACCTAGGGATCATGGCATCATTTTGTCATGTTTTTAAGGCTATGCTAAAGTAATCTCTCCTTAAATAATTCTCTGAATTAATGTTAACTGAAACACTAAAATTTAAAAGTAGAGAGATTTGAGGAGACATCACAAAACACATGTATAAAATTCAACTTTAATAAATGAATTTAAGAAGAAATATCCAAAAACATAAAAAAGAAAGCAAATTAAGAAGAAAGAGATTTTGAATGAAATACAAACTTCTTAATGTTTTATTGATATTCATAATATCTGTTAACTTCCAAAAGTTTATATTGCAGACTATACTTTGTGATATAGTTTGATTTCCATTGTGGTGAAAGTAATTTAGAGAAATATAGACTGCTTTGAAGCAATCTACTTGAAAAAGGTGAAAAGGGTTATGAAGTGAGGATAAGTGGTGGAGCAGAAGTGATGAATGACACAGGATATATAAATTGGACAGAGAGAGAATTACTACTCAGTAATCACCAAATTGCAAAAACTGACTTCCAATTACATACTTAGTGAAATGTACTCTTTTCCAAGCCAGTGAGTGTTAGAAACTTTCCCCTTTATCTCATTAGAGAACAGATAAGAATATAGAGATTCCCATATGAGATTGCAATCATGTTAAAATATATCAGTAAGAAATCAAAGAAATGAAAGCAATGGTAGAAAACTGGAGATGAGCAAATATCTACATGTTTACAATAGGAAGAAGATAAATTTTGGAAAATGTTAGAATGGTTACTAATAATCTCTGGTAAACATATAATGGTCATTATTTTTAAATCATTTTTTCAATAAATATTTGTGGAGTAATTGCTAAATAGAAGATAATTTGAAGAATTAAAGATTAATAAGATACAAATTTTGTTTATAAAGAGCATCCAGACAAATAAAGGAGATGCAATATAGGCATAATTTTATAACATAGAACAGTTTTGCAAGAAAAGCAAATATACATATTCTGAAAATTAAGAAGTATGATCAGTGTCAAAGGGCAGGATTCTCAAACTCAAATGCCTCCAAGGGCCAGCAATAAGTAAGGCAAAGAGTGAAATAAGAGCATGTTTAAATGACACATGTACCACTAAACTCCAGCTGATGTTTGTCATGGCAATAAAGTGACCAAATATTTTCTGAAAAATCTATTTTACTTCTATTTTTCTTTTTTCTTTTCTTTTCTTTCTTTCTTTTTTTTTTTTTTTTTCTTTTTGAGGCAGAGTCTCACTCTGTTACCCAGGCTACAGTGCTGTGGCACGATCTCAGCTCACTGCAACCTCTGCCTCCTGGGTTTAAACGATTCTTGTGCCCCACCCTCCTGAGTAGCTGGGATTACAGGTATGCACCACTATAGCTGGCTAATTTTTCTATATTTTTAGTAGAGATGGGGTTTTTCCATGCTGGCCAGGCTGGTCTTGAACTCCTAACCTCAAGTGATCCACTCACTGCAGCCTCCCAAAGTACTAGGATTACAGATGTGAGCCACCGCACCTGGCCTATTTTTCTTAAATATTCAAATTTTTAAAGCTGTGGATTATTTAGAAAGACATTTGAAATCACTGCATAAGCTAAATAAAATACATTAACAAGCCTGAGTTTGTCTCTATGTTGCCAGTTTAGAATGTCTGCCTTGAAGGATAAAGAAATGTTCTGTGAAGAATAAGACAATTCAGACTTTTTATTGTTTTATATATAGAATTGAGAAATACTGTATAGTGATTTTAAAAAATAACGTCCCAGGCAAAGGTAACTCTACAAGTTAAGGTAAGCAAATAGATAGTTAATGAAAATAAATGATAAATGAGGAAGAGCTTATTTTGGGACAGGTATAGAGTCTATGATGGGGAAGAGCAGGACACATGACAATATGAGCATTTATGGAAGAAGGTGAAGATGACTAGTAGCCCACATAAATTCATTACAAGCAAGTCATACCAAACTTCTTTCATTGTATTTCACAAGAATGAGAAGCTTGGTACCACACCATAAAAAGTATAAATATTTATTTCAGTAGAGTAACCTTGGAAATAAGTTGGTGAAATATCTTTGAGCTTCCTTTGTTCAACATTTTTGCAATGTCATTGATGATAACAAAGAAGACATATCTAATAAATTCGCAGTTGATATAAAGGTGGAAAGAATTGCTAATATGATGGCATAGTTAAGCCTAAGTAATCCTGACGGACTGAATACAAAGTTCAGTTGAAAAACTAAAAGTGTTTGTATTCCAAGAATGTCAGTGAAATAGGCATATGATGTATGAAAATAGCCTAAAAATCTACTCTTGTTAAGAATACTAAAACTCGGAAAGGTTAATTAATATTCCCCATATCATAGAGATTTGGCAGAAATAGAATGCACATCCCACATCTATCTGGACTCAAAGTCTGTGTTCATTCTAATCTTTCACAGAAACACAAGGTGTATTTCTCAGCAGAACTTTAGGTCTTTTTAAAATATTGAGTGCAAGATTGAGGTAAATGTTTTGTAAGATGACAATCAAAGAGTCTATGTTTTTTTTTTTTTTTCTGACAAAACATTAATAATGATTGAATCTAATCCATTGAGTAGGTCAAATTTTATATGTTAAGATTTAATAGTGTCAAAAGATAAAATGTTTATGTTTAATTGTTATCTTCATGTCAATGTAATATCAGAAACTATCTTCCAATTAAAGATATATCAATCTCAGTGATTCAACAAACATTTTCTGAGTTCCTATGAATTGCTAAGCATGGTTGAAAGCATTATGCATACCACATTGAAAAAATAAAATAAAATCTCTCCCACTAAGCACTCATATTTTATACATTTAGTGTGTATCTCTGGTTCTCCCTTTTTATTACCCCCCTTTCTTTTTTCCCAAAGATAACATTTGAATCCAGGAGAAAGCTACATAACTTCATTACATTTGCATGACATTAGCACCTGGTGAGATATTTCTTACCAGCTGGTCCCTGGATATTGACTTCTATCTCTCCAGGAATTTTTGCAGTGTAATATGGCTCCTATGGTCACTGTATCATAGAGGGCCTGGGTTTCCCTGCCCCAGCTCCGTGTTACCTGTTTGATGTGTTAGCACACTCTGCTGAGTTACATGATATCCCCCAACAAGCCATCAATTGTAGTAGTGTCTCTTAACACAAAATCCCTTGTTTTATTTTTTTTAATATATATTTTATTGCATTTTAGGTTTGGGGGTACATGTGAAGAATATGCACAATTGTTGCATAGGTATATACATGGCAATGTGGTTTGCTGCCTTCCTCCCCATCACCTATATCTGGCATTTCTCCCCATGTTATCCCTCCCCAACTCCCCATCCCCCACTGTTCCTCCCCTAGTTCCCCCTCACAGACCCATGTGTGATGCTCCCCTCCCTGTGTCCATGTGTTCTCATTGTCCAACGCCCGCCTATGAGTGAGAACTGCGGTGTTTGATTTTCTGTTCTTGTGTCAGTTTGCTGAGAATGATGGTTTCCAGGTTCATCCATGTCCCTACAAAGGACACAAATTCATCATTTTTGATGGCTGCATAGTATTCCATAGTGTATATGTGCCACATTTTCCCTGTCCAGTCTATCATCGATGGGCATTTGGGTTGGTTCCAGGTCTTTGCTATTGTAAACAGTGCTGCAATTAACATTTGTGTGCATGTGCCCTTATAATAGAATGATTTATAATCCTTTGGATATATACCCAGTAATGGGATTGCTGGGTCAAATGGAATTTCTATTTCTAGGTCCTTGAGGAATCTCCACACTGTCTTCCACAATGGTTGAACTAATTTACACTCCCACCAACAGTGTAAAAGTGTTCCTATTTCTCCACATCCTTTCCAGCATCTGTTGTCTCCAGATTTTTTAATGATTGCCATTCTAACTGGTGTGAGATGGTATCTCGATCTGGTTTAGATTTGCATTTCTCTAATGACCAGTGATGATGCGTATTTTTTCATATGCTTGTTGGCCTCTTATATGTCTTCTTTTGAAAAATGTCTGTTCATATCCTTTGCCCACTTTTGAATGGACTTGTTTTTTCCTTGTAAATCTATTTTAGTTCTTTGTAGATTCTGGATATTAGCCCCTTGTCAGATGGGTAGATTGCAAAATTTTTTTCCCGTTCTGTTAGTTGCCGATTCACTCTAATGATTGTTTCTTGTTCTAAAACAAAAAACCCTTCTTGTTCTTGAGCTCTCTCAGCACTTGTCTATCTTGGGGGCTATGGATTTCAGCTGTTTTTTCTGCCCTTCATTGCAGCATGACAGACCCCTGTAAGACTGCGCTGAAGTCCAAATATCTGGATATTTCCCTCCATACTGCCCACTCTGCTTCTCCTATGCCATGTCATATAATGCTTTAGCTGCCTCCAACAGCCAAGGATTTTGAACTAAACCAGGACAATGAAGTCTAAGCTCAAAAACCCACTTTATCTTCTCCTCCTGGATCCCTTCTCTTGGTCCTAGGACATATTTCTCCTCTTTCCTATGTGGTCCAATGGAAGTTCTATGAAAAACAATCTTCACTCTGAATAAATATTGGATTGTTGCAAATAAAAAATGCTTGACTTTTGTCTATTGCACGGCTAAGGATGTTAAAAAGGACCACTCTATATTTCAATGGCAAGCACTGACTTTCTCGATTAGTAATTTTTTGGATTAAGGTGGTGGCTATCCTTTTTTTATTAAAAAAAAAATTGTTTCTATCTCATGCCTTATGCTAAATGGTGGAAGGGTTCAGGGGGTTGAGAGAAAATAGAGTACATAACTGTCCGAGAAGTGACATTTCAAAACAATACATTTTACTATATATAAAGAATGTTGGGAAAAGGAAAATTTATACAAACAAGTAAAACGTTAAAACACACAGGCACAGGTATATGTATCTCCTTGGACTCAGAGCTAACTATTCTGAAAGCAATGAAGCTGCTTTTCAATAAATGAAATGATATTATAGAGATAGCTGGCAGTAAAAATGATAGAATTAAAATTTACTTTGAAGTCCCTTGCGTGTGTATTAAATAAAATCCAGATGATTTTATATACTACCATGAACAGTAATATTTTTAGTAAATGTATAATTTTTTTATAATAAATTTTACATTGGAAATGTATTCTTACAGGATTTGTGTCTTTACATAAAAACATATGCATAGCTGTATTTTGAAAGACCCCTGTATGTATGTTGGGACTGCATTGTATTATGTCCGTATAAGAGCCATGACTTCTACTGCATTCTCCCACATCTTCCATTCTTTTTTTTTTTTTTTTTTTTTTGCTTTTACCTGATTCAGTATATTGACATTTACTTGTTCTTAAATGTTAAGATTTTTAAAACTTTCTTTATTTTTCTTCAGGATATTAAATAAAACAAAATTGAACTGCTGTATTTTACTTATTCAGGCAAAGACTATAACTGTATATAGTCTGTGAATAATTGCTTATAATTTATTAACTTCTATCATTTCAACTTCTTAAAGGGCCAATTAAGTGATTTCCTAAAGAATGTTTCTTACCTTTTCCTTTAGGTTGTATTAAAACACAGCCCAAATCTTTCATATGGCCTCAGAAACCTAACATAAATGATGATTCAATCATTAGATATCAGATTCTTTCTTAAAGTATATATACTTATGATGTAATATTTCATTCCCTATCTCTATTCAGAGCCAATACTTAATTTGTGCTTTCATGTTCCTAAGCTTTTTTGTGATAGGTAGTATAAGTGTTGAAGATAGAGAATTGAAAACATTCAGAAAAAGAGGATAGAATCATTCTAAGTAAATACAATTCTATTAAAAAATTTAAAATATCTTGAAGATCAGAGGAAAGCAGGGAAGGAAAAACTGAAAGATAGGGAGATAGAAATATTTAGGTAAACAGTGACTGAGAGTTTAGAGGTGAATATGAGAAGCAAAGACCAAAAATGAAACTTTGGGGAGAGAGGAAGAAGTTTAAACAGGAAGTTTAGAAATGCCACCATGAATTTAATGATGGCATATGATTGACTACCACTGTTACTTTGTTTTTTTATTATATGTTGATGCGTTCAAATTTTTGCCACTTTTGGACCTAAGATTATGATTAGACTAATTCTGTACATTCTACTCACAGAAGAAGAAAAAAAAGGAGGAAGAAATATAGAAAGTAGAATGGAAAGAAAGAGGAAGGTCACAGCAGTACCTAAAACCAGGCTATGTAATGTTTCCATTTTAAGAGCTGATCTTTATATTAGTGAGAAAACATACTTAAAGATCACAAGTGGGTAAACTGTACAACTGTTGTTTTTAAATTTCATGACTTAAGCAATTACCCATGTATTCTGTTTTTCTAAACATTCTGACTCTTCACATAAAGGGTTCGAGAAATTTTTAAATACAGTTATTAACATGTTTTGATAGTGTCTTTGAACACTTTTTAACACCCAATCTACATCTCTCTGTAAAGAACTTTAAGATGATTTCCCTCATGATATTTTAAATAGTAGTTTATGATTTTAGGTAGACATTCTTGTTTTCACTACAACCATTCTTTATTGTTGTGTGTTCCCTGAAAGAAGGTTATGAATTCCCACTCTTTCATCTATCTGGCAATTAAATTGGCAATGGAAGCTAATGTGATTCTTCTAACTTTTACATGAAAAGTATATTTTCAAGGAGTAAAGATTATAAAGGTCTTTATGACTACTTCTTTTACTTTCAGAAAAAAAAAGGAAATATATTGCTCATTTCAAAAATTCAATTCAGGCTGGGCGCAGTGGCTCATGCCTGTAATCTTATGCCACTGCAGTCCAGCCTGGGTGACAGAGCAAGACTCTGTCAAAAAAAAAAATATAATAATCAATTCAGTAATTTTAGAAAATAAATTTTTGTTACAAATTAAAGAAAATAATTCACTCCTCTATTTATTTTGACTAAAAAATGGAAAACCACTGGCATTTGACTGCTATAATGATTTAAAAATTAAGCTGGGCCAGGCACGGTGGCTCATGCGTGTAATCTCAGCACTTTGGGAGGCCAAGGCGGGCAGATCATCTGACGTTGGGAGTTCCAGGCCAGCCTGACCAAAATAGAGAAACCCTGTCTCTACTAAAATAACAAAAATTAGCCAGGCGTGGTGGCGCATGCCTGTAATCCAAGCTACTCAAAAGGCTGAGGCAGGAGAATCTCTTGAATCTGGGAGGCAGAGGTTGTGGTGAGCTGAGATCATGCCATTGCACTTCATCCTGGGCAACAAGGGTGAAACGCCATCTCAAAAAAAAAAAAAAATTAATAAGCTGATTCCTGCCCAGAAAATGCTTCTTCCGATGTAGTTCTGGCTACAGTGTGGAATATCTGTCTCCTTTCGGTACACCTTGAATGATTTGGACTCTAAAAATCCAAGTTACACCCAAGATTCTATTATCCTGTGGTTACTCATTTGGACCACAGACATGTAGGACCTGTCTGAAAGAAATATAGGGATCAAGTGGAACTCAACCAGTGAATCATCGCTATGATGTAGTGAAACCTTAGAGAGATGAGGCTGGAGGATGTATTGGTTGTTAGGAAAATGTAGGCTACCAGCAGAAAATAACATCCTCTATTAATAAGATCTAAGGTGTGACTCACATAATTGTCCTAATTTTTAAGATTGATGGGGAGCATGAAGCATTTCTTTAAAGCGTTGACAGGCCCCAATAAATGCATAAACTGCATAGGACTCCTATGGTATTAGAATGTGATTTTTAAAGAAGGTGGAGATCCCAGCTCACTGTATCATGTCTATGTGTATTTATGTATATATATATATGTCAGACATGTATATATATATATATGTCTGAATGTGTTTTAGGGCTCTAGGAATTGTCTTTACAGAGAAGCTGAGCTGGACCAAGCAGCCACCTTGATCTGAGTGAGCTGACACGATGAAACTGTCAGGTATCTTTCTGCTCATCTCTCTGGCTCTTTTCTGCTTTTTCTCAGGTAAGTTTTTTCTTGAAATTAAGATCCCACATTTATACTGACCTGGATATGATGAGTAGTTTTTTAAAATCATATTATAAAATCCTAATGATTTTGATGTAAAAGACCAATTCTGAGAGATTATCATAATGATGATAATGATTGTGATGACGACAATGATGATGGTAATAATTATAAAAATTACTGTGATTTGTTAAACATATGCTATATTTTAGGCATGCATTAAGGGATTTTAAGTATTGTCTCCAAGACTGATAATAAGGTATTTGTATCTTTGTTCTTCATATAAGAAACTGTGGAAGAGAGAAATTGAGAAAATTATCAGAAGACTTGCAACTAGTAGGTAGAATATGGAATTTGAATCAGATTTTCTTGGCATCACATTTGATGCTTGTTCCATAAACTAGACTGGAGGATGGATAATTGCATTAAATATTGGTTTTGCTTTCCAGAGCAAACTATATTTTCTTCCCTTTAGTTATTATTCCAAAGAAATTCAAATAATTAAAATTAAGACAATGGAGAAAATGAAAACGCAATGCGAAAATCTTTGAAAATATGTAATTGAACTTTAGAATGCAGAAATATATATGTTTGGGTGAACTAAATAATCTTCAAGGAAAAGAATATCTTTGGCTACTTTAGTGAGGTTCAAAGCACAATCATATTGAAGGTCATGTTTCTCATGACAGAACCATCTAAATGAGCAGGTCCATCATAAACAATTTCTTTCCTTCCTTATTCTACTCTTTCATGTTGTAGTGGACAAAGCACATGCTAGTTTTTAGACCCAAGACCTAGTTTCATCTCTTCTATTAATGGCCTGTGTCACTTAAAGAAATATCATAATTCTCGGAGATATTGTTCCATTTGTAAAGTGCTAGAAATAAAACTAAGCCCTGGGACCTTCCATATCTTATGTAACATTTGCTGTGACAGTAGCATGTGAATTTTACTACTATGCAAGATTTTAAATGGATGCACAAGTAAAAAAAAAAATTCAATGAGATTTACCTAATAGAGAAGCCAATGTTCACTGCAGCTAATCATAATTACATAAACAAATACACTAAGAGATACCAAAAAAATGGATAAAGTACTTCTGTAATATTATGGAGTAAAATTGACTACTCAAGCCGAATAACATTAATGAGTAGTTCAATCAGTTGCTGAGATGGCAGGGAAATATAGATCTGACTATGTAAAGTTTAGTTGCAAAGATAGTCTTGGAAATCAATTGCTATTCCCATTTCTTCTCTTTACAAAGATGAATTGATCTCTACCAGGATCCAGTTGACTAATGCAGTTTACCAAAGCATGGATGCTTCACAGATGCACGAAATAGTATTTGGGAGGCCATAGTGCCTCCCAAATGTTGAAACAGAGTAAAGTGGGTTTCAGTTCTGGCGCTTATATTTTATCGCTTTGTGACCTTTCTGATCCTTATTTCACTCGTATATAAAATAAACATATCAAAGGACTATCTCTGTATGGAGAATTCAATGAGAAAAAGGCATATACAATGCTTAACATAGTTGATGACGCATAGTACATGTTTAGCATATGTCTATTAACATTATTGTCATAATAAAGTTTAATAAAAAGAGTACTAAATTGGACTCCATCACTGTGAGTCTAATCCTGTTTTAGCGTTGCTGTTTCCTACAAATGAGACATTAGGTAAATCTCTCCTCTTCTGTTGACAGATTTGTACAGTGGAAAATTGACTGAAAATTATAATAATAAATTGTCCCTAGCCATAAAAACCACTTAGAGTGTTTAAAAAATATAGATTGCCCGGGCACTCTCTGGTTTTATGTATAGAATTTTTATGTGATTGCCCTAAGAATTTGTAATTTTAATAATCACCCACATTACTAGTAATAAATCAATAAGACCGGTAATCGCTGCTGAAAAAATGAACCGTACCTTCTTTCAAGTTAAAAAACAACAACTTGGCCGGGAGTGGTGGCTCATGCCTATAATCCCAGCATGCTGGGAGGTTGAGGCAGTGGATCACAAAGTCAGGAGTTCGAGACCAGCCTGACCAATATGGTGAAACCCTGTCTCTACTAAAAATACAAAAATTAGCTGGGCGTGGTGGCACATGCCTGTAATCCCAGCTACTCAGGAGGTTGAGGCAGGAGAATTGCTTGACCCTGGGAGGCGGAGGTCGCAATGAACTGAGATTGCACCACTGTACATTGCACTCCAGCCTGGGCAACAGAGCCAGACTCCATCATAAAAAAGAAAAGAAAAGAAAAGAAACTTGTTTTCTCCTTATCTTTATTATTAGAGATTGTGCTTTAAGAAATTTTCATTGGCCATCATTGGAGATAGATTGCGCTAATTCGTACTCTCTCTCATTGCGGTGCCCTTGGGCTTAGATGTGAGAGTAGTTGGAAAAGGAGTCCCATTGGAATGGCCACAGATCAAAGCTAAGCAGCCCATTTCAAGAATGGATTGACGGTTTTTATTATTTCAGTATATTAAACCATGAAACTAGTCACAATTTAAAATTACACATACAAATATTAAGAGGAAGGAAAAGGGAGAGAAACAAGTCTATATATGTGGGATCTTTTCCTTTTTTTAGGAATTTAGAGAGATGTAAAAGGAGGAATAAGTCTCAGGAAAGAATGAATTCTTTCTTACTAGTTTACATTTGGGCCAAGACTTAAAAGTTGAGCAATTTCAAACTCAAAGAACAAACAAGTGTAATTTCTTTCCCAACTGCCTGTGGCAAAGGCTTTTGGGAGGAACTGCATGAAATGAACCTCGAAATGTCAAAGGTAGAGGATACTTTCCAATTCAACTCTCCGAAGAGAGACCAGAGGTGATAAGGTCATTTCCATAGTAAATTAGTGACTGGGCCAGGACTGCAGCATGAATCTCCAGATCCTTAATCCATTTTTTTCTACCCGACCCTAACCTCCACAATTGTTGCCTCCTCATGGTTCATGTCTTTACATGACCTCCTTAAGAAGCGAGCAGGAACAGAAAAATAAAACAACATGCCATGACTTTTGAAAATGGCCAAGTACCAGGAGTAGATATTAGGAATTTCTTGATGTTGTAAATTAAATTTATTTGCACATGAATTAATTACAGTGTTCGAATTTTGTGCTTTTTTTTTTCAGGTGTCTTCAGTCAAGGAAGACAGGTCAGTGCCTATTTTTGCGTCCTCTTTCTACCTGGTGCTTGGCTTGATCTTCCCTGGCCAAAAAGAAATTTGTCTACGGGTAACAGTGCAAAAAAAGTGAGCAAGCAAACCAAATGCAGACATCAGTAGAAATTATTATTCTTTAACTAAACTTTTTCCAGTTTAAAATAACCTAACCACACATTCTCATAATTTTTTAGAGAATAATAAATATAAATAAAAATAGGATGTATCTAGGATAAAATTCATGCTCTCTCATTGATTTCACTGTGTGATCTTGGGCAAGTTACTCAACTTCTCTGAGCTGCAAGTTTCACAACTATATAAAAGGAATAATATTATTCACTTCATAGAATTGCAATTATATTTAAATTATGTAAACAACGTGAAAGTATTTGGCAAACCATTAAAGGCTACATATGTGTTAGTTATTGATTAAAAATCAACATTCTCTGAAGTTAGAATAGAGGTTATTATTTCTTTTTCGGAAATATGAACTGTTCATATTTCATACAACAAATTAGTTTATTGCTCTGTACTGAGGATACACAAACTATTCACTCAAATTTTAATACTATTTGGTTTAAAATTGGAATGACCACAAGGTATCTTCATCGTTGGGATTTTTCCAAATTAATTTGCCAATGTCTTTCTCTCTTTTTCGTTTTAACTGTCAAACACAATGTCAACGCAAATGCTATTTGTTCTGCTAATCCTGTTCCTTTGTCCATATTGAGCATTTCTAGTTGGTCTTGGCACTAGTTCTAGTTTAGTCTTGGTTTGCCTTGTTGTACCTTTGATGTGACAATTTCTAGACAATACCGCTAACTGATTGGAGTTGGCAAAGCCATTGGAAATATTTTTCCAACCCTGATATACTCACTGCATTATATAAGACTGTTCATTTTTTCAATTTTAGCATCTCCGAAATTAGGATGCATCTTACAAGTGATGAGGCGTTTGTGTGTGTGTGTGTGCGTGTGCATGCATGTGCACTTAGGTGTATGTCTGGCATATGCACACATGTGTGTTTGCATTGTCGTATGAACTGTATACCTTAAAGTTGTATTATTATGTTTAAATAAGCATGATAGTACAGTCAATACTAAATGTGAAAACGAACACATAAGAAAAGGACAGAAGATCCAGCCAACACACTTTATATCTCACTAGGTGGTAAAATACAGACCATTACTCATAAAATTAAGAAATATGGAATTTAATCCTGGTTTTCCCAATCACACACAAGTTACTTCCCTTCTTTGAACCTTGATTTCTTAGATTTTTATGAGTGTTTTCTAAAGTTCATTTAAATTTTACTATTTACTGATTTTATGCTTAGATAGGCCAAAGGCTTATAGTTTGCTTGCTTTAGGATCACCAGGATTGCTTAGTAAATATACAGATCCCCAGGCACCATGCAAGACATTGAATAATAATCAGAGATGTAGGGAGTTTGAGTCTGCAGTTTCAGTAATTATCCAGATGACATTTATACATAAGAAAAACAGCATTTTTCTCTAGGTAAGAGGAGGCAAGCTGTATTGGAAAGCATTGGCTCTGGAGTCAGATAATATAGATGAATGGAGACCTAATTAATACTTATTTGTTGTGTAAGTTGAAAAATGTTGCTTCACTTCTCATTGACTTTGTTTCCACATCACTCAGATGAAGGTTTGAATTCAATACTCTCTAAAACCCCTTCCTGCCCTGTCTGAATTGTTATCAACCAAGCCTGTCCTGATAAGGCTTCTGTCTCTTGTTCACTCAAATATAAATGACAGCAAAGCTCCTATGTTTTTAGATGGCACCAAGGCTGCCATTTCTATTTTGCATACCTGGAGGGAGGGTGGAAGTTTCAATGCCAGCAGAAGACATTGAAACTATCATTAGGAGCATGCTTGCTCATGTCTGATCCAGCCAAGACAAAAGGAAGTAAGATTTCCTCCTACATTCAAGCCATTCTTCTCATGCCAAGAATTCTCTTCATGATGAGACATATGATGGGAAACTACAATTTGCAATCTGAATTATGGGCTTTAAAAATATCACATTCATTTGAAAAGATTATTCAAGCTAAACAAGATCATGTTGCCAGACTTTTGCAAATCATGTTCCAGTTAAATTTTCCCTGTAAATGTAAATGACTAATATGCTAACAACTCTTTAATTTGCCAAGGAGATGGATTACATAACACAATAACAGTAAGAGTAAAATAAAACTACTATTTATTATCACTGGTGTTTCATTAAATAAATTGTTGTATAGTACCAAAATGTTTAAAAGACGTATTTTCAGAATAACATTAGTCCTTTGACTGAATATATTTTGCTTTTTGAATCACTTACTGTGTTGCCTTTAATATTTTTATATTTTCCTATCAGGCTCTGAATTTGGGAACCATATCCTTAAAGAGCTGTTTAGATGACTAGTCCAAATTGAAATGAACAGAACATACCTTTTAAAAGCAATGATTGACAATCATTTTCTGTTACAATACTTTTCAGAATACTTAAGTTTGTTTTTGCTTGTATTTTAAGATAAGAATTGGTGGAATTTTCATCCAATTGGTAAAACAATGTTTTGTGACTGTAATGAGTTTGAAGTTTTTCAATTTTCCTAATTAGCTTGATTTTACGTAAAATTAAAATATCTAAATACAATTTGGAAATGTTATTTAGTACCTATAACTTAATTACAAATTGAGAAACTAAAGCCTCCGAAACGAGGTCTAGTTGCCTTAAGTCTACCAACAGTAGTAAACTGTGAAGTCAACACTTCAGGACTCCTGAGTCCGTATGGAGTGAGATTTCCATGGCTGCATAGTACCTTTAATCAGCAATAGAGAGACATTGTGTAGTGCATGTGAAAAAGCTTTGAGCAGTACAATTTTTTAAGCAAATGTAAGGTAGTAATTACTATTCTCACTTATTAAGCAATAATATGATAAGTACATTAGTTTCGAATAAGATAACATGTCCTCACACAGGAAGAATTTGAAATTAGGAGGAAAAGGAAGATGAGAGAATAAAACTCACTGTATTGGTTAGGACAAGAAAAGTTGAGGACTGGTATAGGTAGTAAATTTGCAACTGGCGAAGATAATGAGGTAAAGCAACACGTAGAAGGTAACACAAGGGAAAATAAGCGGCAATGTTTCAATCTGAGGGAGGGTTGGAGAATTTGAAAAAATGCTGCTATCATGAAAAATGGAAAAAATGGATTACAAAACGAGTTTGGAAGGAAAGAGTTGTATTTTGCACATAAATGTCTTAAGTATAAATGAAATTATTTAGTAAGAGGTATCATATCTATCTCTATAATAGATATAATAGATAGATAGATAGATAGATATCCAACCATTGAAAGTTAGAGTTTGAGATATTTATAAAAATCAGTTTAAAAACAAAAGTCTGGGATTATTCAGTGCCATATGGAAAAGTGTATGTCATTAGGAAGAGAAAACCAAGTATATTAAACTATCTAGGAAATGACTATAATTAATACTTAGGAGGAAAAAAGAAAAAACAAGAAAGAGAAAAAACAGACAACCAGAGAACTAACATACAATGAAAGTCTGGAAAGAGTTCCAAAAGGCTGGAGTGATCAAGAGTAGCACATATCATAAAGAAATCATGAAAGTTTTAAAACAACCAGTAGATGTATTCTGTATTTTTGAGAGCAGTTTTAGTACAGTAGAAAGGGAAGGGAAATAAGGGTGAGGGGAAGCCCAGCTAGGCAGCAGTTAGGAAAACAGATATGGTAAAGAATGGAGATCATTTAACCACATAGGTGGTGTTTGTCAGTAACAGAAAGAAGAGATGCCATCCTCTATCCCAAATCCATGTTTGCGTGATTGCAAATTTTCATTGGCTTTATTTGTAAAACTAAAATGCTAGACTGAAGTATGAATAATCCTGAGTCTTTAGTTGACTGAATGACCATGTAAGTTCAAATTTCCAGAAGCATTCTGCACCTTCTCCAACCCCTGGGACCCACAGAGAGTAGTCCTCTCCTGCCCAGCCACCATGTTAAAATGTCCCACACAGTGAGTTTAGAGGACTGTCTAAAATTAAATGAGGAAGTATTTGGGCAGAAGTTGCTATTTCTCTTCACCCAGCCAAAGGTAAGGACATAAGAGGTTTATTTAAAACACATCACTGAAAGTATTCATTGATAAATCTTGAACCATCAAAGCTGGAAAAGCCCCAGGATACCATTTAATCTCAAGGTGTTGACCATTTTGTATGAGTTACAGAGATCCTTTAGAGCTACTGTAGTTAGCATGGACCTGTAATAAAAAGGTTACTGTCTACACTCCTAATCCAGAACTTTTTCAAATATTCTATGCTAACTCTCTACAACTTGTATATGACCACATTTGATCCTTATAAAAACCTTGGGAATCTGAAAATGAGACATGAGCAAGTGCTTTTCGCTTGTTTGTTGTTTTTGGTTAAGAAAATTGAGGTGCAGGCATTGAAGTCCTTTGTTTAAGATAACACAGTCCATTGACTGTGAAAAAATGCTGCAATGTGTCCTTTGGCAGAACAGATTCTAAAACATGATTCTCAACTTACTTCAGAGATCATCAAAGGCCACTAAAATTTAAGAGTATGATTTGTATCTGTTCTATGTAAGTTTGTTCATACACCAGTTGATTGATTTTCTTTCATTTATTGAAATGCTTTGCTCTTCCTAGTCTTCTTCCAGGGGGCCAAGGAAGAAAATATTTGGGTATGGGGAGAAATATGGTGTCTAGAAACTCTGAAAGTGAATGCCTTTTTCAGGTTGCACTTTCGTATTTACTTTCTAAAGGAAAAAAGAGACTGGATCACAAGATTAGATGCCTGATTGCCCAGTAAAAGTGTTTTAAGAAGGCGTCTTTTTTTTATGTAAGAGACTTTCTTGTTTCTATTCTCCAGGGACTCTGGAAACAGATATATTTTAATTGAGATGCCCCTTGCTCAGCTTCTAGATTGCCTGTGCTTGTCTCACAGTGACCTTTATCACGTATTTCGTTGTGATTATCTATGTGCTTCTCTGCTTCCCTAATGCAGATAAGATACCGAGCTTATTGAGACAGTGTTCATAACTGATTTCTTTTTCTATGACCAGCACTCAGTACTGTCTTCCAGTATTAGTTACCCACTGGGTGTTTGTGAAATAAAAAATAAAATCAGTGTTGATACTGTGGTTCACAGTGTGTCTTGACACAAGCATAGACTTGTAAGTGTGTACATTAGTGACTTGAATATAAAATACACTGGCTTTTGAAAAAAAAAAGATACCCTATGACACGTAATTTTGTCAACATTTCCCAGTCTTTTTTCCATTTGGAGATCTAATGGAAAGGTTACTGTTCTAGAAGTAGTATGAGAGGATGGAGTTACCTTTCAGGGCATTGGGGAAAACTGAGAGCATAGATGGGGCTATAAGAAGGCTAGATATCTTCTATCTATCAAAATCTTGACAAGATTTCTGGTAAGCCTTATACCACCCAATTTCAATAGTATAAGATGTCATATTTCAACAAAAATGTGTATTTTATAGTCTCAAATACCTTAAACATGATATATGTGGTAATTTTTAAAATTTAATTGTATGATTTTTTTGCTGAAAGTTTTCTATGCAAACCTTTGGAGAACTGTGTCAACGTATAATGGTTTGCTGATATCAAAAATGAGCGAGTCTTCTTGCCAATGTTCATATATTTCCTTAATTAATTATTTTTACAATAAATGTTTCGGTGTATATTTAAGGTATACAACATAATGTTATGGTATATACAAAATAGTAAAGGGTTACTGTAATGAAGCAAAATTACATATCAATCATCTCACAGTTCCTGATTTTAAAAATATGGCAAAGGAATGTAAAATATACTTATTTAGCATGAATCCTAAATACAGTACAATTTTACCTATAGTCCTCATGTGGTACATTAAACCTAGTAAGCATTTTAACACAGCTTACATGCTCTGACTATAAGTGTGGTCAAGGGTACGTAGTGATGATCGGTCTTTAATTTTCTCAGTGAGGGTGTAATAGAAATCAATCATAGTAAATTGTTGGAAGTTCTGAAACAGCAATTAGAAGAGATATATTAAAGCACTGGTAAGCCATTTTATTTTCCTGAAGATCAATATTTTCACCTATCAACTGGTTAATGTAATATCACTCAAAAATATACTTCTCAGGTTTATTGCTAGGCTCAACTGAGATAATCTGTATGAAAATACCTTGAATATTATGATGCAATTGATAAATACAAGGCAGTATCACTTTAATGGAACTAGGATAGAGATAAAGCAAGTTTCCTTTCTCCATGTTTAAATGTCACTTCATTCCACACCTATATTTGGAGGAGTTCAGCTTAACCTATTGCATACTGTAGTTACTCTTGAAATAATGGCTTAAATGTCATTTGCACACCAAATATGGACTCAATTGACACTGTGCTGAAGACGATCTTAAAACTCCAAACTACTTTTGAAAAACAACTATAATTGAAAGGATATGTTAGTGGCACATGTACTGCCATTCCTACTATGGAGCCCATAATAATTATTAATCAGTCATAACATATGTTCTCAACCATAGTGCAACCTTAGAATCATTTTAAACACAGAAACTTAGGCAGCCATTACTAAATTATTGTGGTGAGCACAAAAGTTCAAATTCCACAGACTCTAAAACAGGTTAAGGTAATAAAAAATGCATATATATATACAGTATATATACTTTAGAGATAGAGTCTTGCTATGTTGCCCAGGCTAGTCTCAAACTCCTAGCCTCAAGACATCCTCCTGCCTCAGCCTTCCAAGTCACTAAAATTATAGATACATCTAATGTCTTTTTATCATCTTACCCTGTTTTAGTGTATCCATATATATATATTTACAGATAGAATATAAGCACACACACACATATACACTTTAGAGATAGAGTGTATATATATATATATACACACACTATAGGAATATACTTTATATATAAATACATATCCATATCTATATATATACTTTAGAGATATACTTTACATATAGGGATATAGAAAGTATATATATGTAGCTATATAAAGTATATATACTTTAGATATATCCATGTATGTATCCTAAATATATATATGTATATTAGTTTATGTGTATATACATAAACACATTAGAATCTTGTTTTCAAGAGCTAATGGATGGATATTGCATCCACAGGGAAAAGCAACGAGCATCAGGTGATGTCTGGTGTCCCTTGTAAGGTTCATCCATGTTTTGATAGCAATATGGAAGGAGTGCTGTTGGATCACATTGATATGATTGTTAAAAAGTCATTTCATGACCAAATTGGAGCAGTTTAAGGTTGGAGCAAAAAGTTTTATCCATATAGCATTTGACAACATCATTAATTTACTCCTGAATAGAATCTCTATTCCTTGTAATGAGTTTCCTGTGACTAAAAGAAAATGTCTC
Organism: Sapajus apella; assembly: GCF_009761245.1. Taxonomy (NCBI): domain Eukaryota; kingdom Metazoa; phylum Chordata; class Mammalia; order Primates; family Cebidae; genus Sapajus; species Sapajus apella. Next base: position 3,641,562 of record NW_022437011.1, on the reverse strand, counting down.
AATTATATTTAATGTATTCTACTTAGGTACATTAAATACTTAAGTAGGCAAGTAGAATACATTAGATAAGGAGAGCTATTTTATATTTCAGAATGCTTTATGTCACAACTGTTTATGTATGTTTTTTAAATTTTGCTGTCTGAAGTTTCTGTTCTGAAGGACAGCCTCTTGGAATGCACTGATGTCAATGTCACTTTGCTTACCTTGGTAGTTTGACTGTGGTGAGTTCCAGGACCCCAAGATCTACTGCACTCGGGAATCTAACCCACACTGTGGCTCTGATGGCCAAACATATGGCAATAAATGTGCCTTCTGTAAGGCCGTGGTGTAAGTATTATATTAATCAGCGCTAACTCTTGCAAACACAAGATTCCAGAATAAGACTAAAATGCTTTTCTGAGGTATTCTAGAAATACCTCCCCACAGAGACTGAAGAAATAAGCTTCAGGCAATTTGATTGAAAACAGATGAGTCAAAAACAACAAAAAAATTACATACTAAATTATTGGAAAACATAATCACTTTACTTTGTTATTTATTTTGATTGTCTTAGAGAAGTTTTTAAAACTGCTCTAAGACATATAATGTATACATTTTATACATTATAACATTATTATATTTAATAATTTTGATACATTTTAATGTTTTCATTTATTTCTAATTAAAATTTGCAATATCAATATATCATGAACGTATGTCTACACCTATGTATAACACATCTGACTAATTAATACCAAACTTTACTTAGGAGAATGTCAGTGGTATAATATGATATTTGAATTAATAGATACATATTACTGAGAGGACTTGTATGTATTGCTTGCTATAAAATGTCAAATGCCTGAATATCTGTTCAACTTCTTATGTCTTTTTCAGAAAAGAACTATGATCTCTTTAACATTATTTCTCCTGTGACTTCTACCTTTTTCAATTGTATACATATTTACTCTTGGAGAATGAGTAACTGGTACCAAAAATTCTAAGTCTTATTAAAACTCTGACATTTGGTTATGATTCATACTTTCCACACGTGGGCCAGATGTCACCTCTGAGTGCATTTAATTAACATCTTATGAATCATAGACATGGAATTTATAGAATCCAATAATTAAATGGACTGTTAAACCTGTTTCCAAACTCTGTGGTGAATTCCTTTGACATTGCACTGAGTATATATTTGTCTTTCTTTTTTATAGGAAAAGTGGTGGGAAGATTAGCCTAAAGCACCCTGGAAAATGCTGAGTTAGAGCTAATGTTTCCTGGTGACTCGCCAGCTCTCGTGGCCTTCTATTCTCACTTCTGCTTATACTTTTTCTGGTGGATCCCTTTAATTCATAAAGACATAGCTACTCTGCCTGGGTCTTAAGGAGCTCAACGCACGTCTATTTCTCTTGATTCACTTGTCAATAAAGTATATTCTGAAAATGCATTTACTGTGTTCTTACTTTGAAATCAAGAAAATATATACATACAATGTAGAATAATTGACCTGGGATAAGCTTGGATCAGGAAACCTGTTTTCCTGATCTAGGTTAATCATCCAGTCGCTGTGAGATCTTGGGAAAATCCCTTCCTTTCTTTTATTCTTAGAATCTGCATGTTTATAATGAAGGATTTTGGCTACATGACCATATGTTACGCTTATAGTTACTTTAAAAAATCTATCATTTATTAGATCACATAATATTTATTCTTTCCAATTTCAGAAAAAATCATTTTATATAAAAGTAAAAGCATTTGTTCTCTACAGACTGTCGTTTCTTTAATGCATCTGGAATGGAAAATTTGGACTATATAATATCGAAAAACATACACTATTTGGTTTTTTATAATAGCAATATCATAAGGATTACCAGATAGAAGTAACAAAATATACAACAAATGGTAAATATTCAGTAACATCAGTCACTTGCCAATAAACAGCTCCAGTTGAAAGAAGACTGAAGGTTAAAGCACAGCTCTGCTGTTAACAAGTTCAACCTCTATGTAGCTGCCTCAACCCTATGAAGATCCTCAGTTTGATACATATATATCTCATTCTGAACATTCATGTGGAAGTATTGAGAACTCTTTCTTTGAGTATTTTCATGTAGTAAAGCATGCTTTTATAAAGAATACCTTACTGGGGAAACTCAAACAGAATACATCTCTAGCTGCAATGTCCAGCAACAAACATTGACTGGGGCCTACTCTGTGGTAGACTCTGTTCTAGATGCCTGGGATACAGTGTGGATGGGAGTGAGAAGGGCCAATGACTCTTCAAAACTTAATGAGGTTTAGATTCCAGCAGGAAGAAATAGACTAAAACAATAAGCATAATAATAAATGGCATAACAAGATAGAAGCTGATAAAGGCTATTAGAAAAAAATAAGCAGAATATATTAATATGGATTAAAAATGCCTAGGGAAAGATGGTAACCATTTGCAGTACTAAATCAGTTGGTTCCGGTAGTTTTTATTGGAAGGCCTAGAGATGAAGAAATTGGCCAAGTAAATAAATTGGAGAAGAGCAAAAGGAGACGCTAAAAAATTACCATTAAGATGGTGAAGCATGCCTGTTTTATTCAAGGTTTAGCAAGAAGGCATTGGTGACTGAAGAGAATGTCTAAATAGGCAAATAATAGAAGATGTCAAAGAGGAGTGATCCTGATTCATGAAAGACTTTGTAGCTACTGCTAATATTTTTTCTTTTACCTTGATGCATGAAACGTGTTTCTAACAATGAATATTAAGATTATATTTCTGGTTTTAAAATCTCAAATATATTTTATGCACATAGATGTTACTCCTAATTGCACATAATTAAAGAAGACTGACCTGGCCAGACTGAGAGATGTATCCAATATCTAGATAAAGAGGCAGAAAATAGATTAGATTATGCCAGGAAAACTGTATGAGCATTCTGTTCCATGATTAAAGATTATTGCCCTTGATGGATAAAAATTAAGACATAATGTATTCTTTGGGTACAGCATTGATAAGAGAGGGCATCCTCAAGTCACACAGACCAGAATGTGAATCATGGCTCTGATGTAAGTTATGTACCTTTGAGCAAGTCATTTAGACTTCTTTGTATCATTATTTCTTCATCTGAAAAATAAAGATAATAGTATCTATCTTCTCTTTCTATGATGAAGACTGAGGATACAATGCATGTAAAGCACTTAATCACTAATATATAACAAAAGCCAAGAAGTTAGTAGCTGTTATTATTAAGCTCTGTCATCAGTTTCATCATTGGATTGTCTTCACCAGTCAGGATATTTTGTGTTCTATTACCTAGTTTGAAAATGTGTATCTTTACATTTTACAGCTTTTGGAAATCCTCATGTCAGCTGTTTGTCTCCACCCTCTCATTTGCTTTGTCTGTAGACTAAATTCCATGCTCATTAGAAGTAAGCCCAATTCTCTTCTTTAGTTTCTACTCCCTGAAACAAATTAGCTACTTCTAATGTAGACGTGTAGAAAATTATGTATAGTTTGATATCACTGTGCGTTGGTGAAAGTACTTTTTTTTTTTTTTAGACAAGGTCTCACTCTGTCACCCAAGCTGGAGTGCAGTAGTGAGATCTCAGCTCACTGCAACCTCCCCCTACCTTCTTCAAGCCATTCTTGTGCCTCAGCCTCCCAAGTAGCTGAGACTACAGGCACCCACCACCACACCCAGCTAATTTTTTGTATTTTTAATAGAGACGGAGTTTCACCCTGTTGACCAGGCTGGTCTCAAACTACTGGCCTCAAGTAATTCTCCCTTGGCCTTCCTAAGTGCTGGGTTTACAGGCATGAAGCAACATGTAGGGCCTTGGTGAAAGTACTTATATCTCCTCTTGGAACACTCCCCGCTGGTCAGACCAGATTTCTATCAGTTATCTTCCACACAAAAGGTTCAGTTTCACCACTGTGTCTTTGCCTGTCTGAAATGTCTCTTGTGACATCTTCTGCCACACTGCCTAACTCTTCTTTTCTCATACAAATCTCTAATCTGAATCTTAATCGCACCATTTATTTTAAGGCTTACGTCAGGGACTATATCTGAAAATTGTCATAAACTATCCCTTGTCTAGTTCCGAGCTATTCTTTTGAAATGAAGAGAAAGCATAGAAAACTAAACCACAGAAGACTGGATGACATACATTTATTAGAAGAAGCAGCAAGTCACATAGAAAAGAAGTCAACAGTCAAAATGTAGGGATTTGGGCTACAGAAATAGGAACATTTTCAAACCTCAGTAAACACTCACTTATGATTTATGCATATTGTAGTTTGCATATTTTATACCAAAAAGACAATAAACATTTAATAAAGTATTATGACATACATAATGAAGTTTTTAAAGGAAGATACTGATGTCTGCAATTTACTTTGAGTGGCACTATAGATGGATTAATGGATAGACAGAGGGATAGATATGTGACAACATATATGTGGAATGCAAAAAAACAAGTTGAATAAATCGGAACCGTAGAATGGTAGCTATCAGGCTTAGAGATGGGATGATATGGGAAATTGTAGCTAAAGGGTCTAAATTTGTAGTTTGGTAGAATGAATAAGTAGAGAAACCTAATGTACATAAGGACTATAGTTAATAACTTTGTATCATATGCTGAAAATTTTCTGAGAGAATAGATTTTGGGTGCTCTTCATACACATATACATAAGAAGTTATGGAAAGTGATGTATACATAAATTTGTGTGTAGCAATCATTTCATTATGTATGTGTATATTAAAACATGTATATCTTACACACATGAAATAAAATAATTAAATAACAAGTATGGTACCACAGTAATGATAAAATCTAGGCTTATAGGTGTTCACTGTAAAATTCTTTTAACATTGCTATATGTTTGAAAATTTTTATTAAAAAACATTTTTTTAAATGGCAAAACACTTACGAGAGATTCTGTAAACAATTGCTTATGCTCCCCATTTTTGTGATACCCAGGACAAAACATGCTGTTTCACATATGGTTTGTATTCAAACTTCAAAGCATAAAAAGATAATTTATTTAAACCCAACATCCATATTCATTATTATACCTTCAGGTGACAGTGGGAGCATTGTGAAAATTGAATCATACCAAAACTTTACCATTTACTGTCCTTATTCCTCCACTGCAGTTGATGCCAAGACAAATCTTTCTTATCTCTTCTTCTCTTACTGGTTTTTGAAGGTAAATTCATGAGAAAAATGATGCTGTATGTCAATGAGTAGGCTTAACTGAAAGGGGTTTTCTGGACCCTGCCTGCCTGTCTATGACAATGTTAAGATTTTTTGAAGTAAAATACACACACACACACACACACACACACACACACACACAAAGTTAAAAAGGTTACAACATGAGAAAAAGGTCACAGGAAAAAATAGCTATGATAAACATTGAAATAACTTACCACTATATGGTCAACTAACCCATTTACTCAGTATAGCACACATAAATTGTCACATTTAAATTTAGTAATACTTGTGAACTTTTAGCTCCATTTTTTAAAAGAGGTACCTGAGGAACCAATATTTAAATGATATGTCCATGACCATATAGTTAGTGCGTTGTAAAGTCTGAATTTAAATTTAAGATAGTATCAATCCCATTTTCTAAACTATATACCACAAAATTATGATAAATTGATTGACTTGGATGTAGATGTTGGACAGATTAATCTTGTATAATTGGCGACATCAGAAATAGAAGTATTTAAAGTTTTAAAGTATTAGAGCCTTAAGTGAATGTTTAAAGAGGGTGACATATATCAGCCATAATTTCCAATATGTGCATTATTATTTTAATTTTATGATGGGATTACTGTTTAATCCTGAGAAGGCCTGTGTTAAAACGGACTAACTTTCAATTGGACATCTAATGAGCTGCTTTTTCCTTTCTTGGACTTTCCTTTTTTTTGTTGTTTTTAGCTTTAGCACCAGCAACTTTGAAAAATGTTAGTTCATTTCAGCTCTGTAGTTTGAGTAAAGGGAGGTATAGGCAGAATAAATTTCCCCAGCTTTAGCTGGAGGAAATGTAGAGCTAATAAAAACTGGTACCCTTAATGTCCCAGTTTAGTTCACTACAGCTACCCATTTACACGTGATAAGCATACTCAAAAAATGCAAATGATAAAGCACAGTTGTGTGCCTGCTGGGAATCATTGTACATCACTTTGGTTAGTATTGTCAGCTTAGCAATAAGCTTTCCAATCCATGAGTGGAAGATGTCTTGGATGCATTTATGTCTTCTCTAGTCTCTATCAAAGTGATTTGTAGTTTTCTTTCATAATTGATATTTTATTGGATGTGTTGAAGATCAGGACAAAGACATTTCAATTTGTACACAATTCTTAAAAACATGCTGAAAATCTAAAAAGTCATGCATTGTAATTTTTTTTTAAAAGTTATTCCAGTGGCTTTCTAACTTAAAATTTGGAGGCAAGTTTTCCTTAAGAGGCTATAAAATACAAGTATGTTCACATGTTGATAAGCTATTACATATGAGCCACCAATTCACAATCTAATCACATACACACAACATACTCAAAACTTTAATCTTTCACAGCACATTGACAAAATTTTTAGGAAAACAGGACTACCATGACCAAAAAGAAGTTACAGAGTATATACAATTCTGAAGAGAGAGCCATAATCAGGGAGTGGTTTTCTTTAGGAAACAAACAATTCTACTAAAAACAACATAAGAATTGACATAATTTAAAATGTTGAAGACATTAAATGCAGGACTGTGACTCCATATTGCCATTCAGTGTATGTTTTCTGTTAGAGGATATAAAAACTAACCCCCCATCTATGGAATGTTAACCTGACATCTAAGATAGTAAAAGTCTCCCATAATTCAATATCCCATATTAGTTTCTGGTTGTACCCCAAAATACCTATCAGTGAATGATTTCACCTCTTAAAAAAAAAAGCATACACTTAAAAAACGGAATGAGGTGAGATTCCCTCCACCTTAAAAATGTTTCTTGAGCTATTTAAAACCTTGCATTTACAAAACAGTTGATTAAAATATTCCTCTGGATTGTACATGAAGAGAGACAAGGACCACTGATGAGACATGGGATATGATATTAATCAGACCTGGCTTCTTTCTCTCTGGCTTCATTCGAAGCTGAACTCTTCTCGGTTTTAGTTTCTCCATTTTATGCAGGTAAATATTTAGTTTCTGGCTAACAACTTTGGCCTTTTTTCTCTTTACCTCCTTCTTTCCCCTTTTCATTTTTCACTTTTTTTGGCCTGCAGATTTATCCTTTCCTGATGTCTTTTTTGGCTTCACGTCCACTTTTGCAGGAGCAGGTTCAGCTGACAACAAGGCAGATTTGGGCTCTTCCCTCACCACCCCTTCATCAGGCTGAGCTGATCATCTCTTGGGAGTCTTTGCCGTCGGGAGGACCAGTGCTGGGTGCCTGCAGGCCCCACTGTGCCAAGAGCCTTGGTCTAGCTGAGCTTCCTGGCCACTGCCACTCCTCCCACACCAAAGGACTGAGATCTACGGGGACAGTGGGAGAGGATGGAACCTGTAGTTTTCAATGTACAAGGCTTTCACCTCTTCTGTTAAATTTATTTCTAAGTAGTTTAATCTTTTTGATGCTATTGTAAATGAACTTTTGACATTTGCTTTTTGGGGGTTGTTGTTAATGTGGAGAAACATAAGTGATTTTTGTGTGTTGATTTTGTATCTTGCAACTTTGATATTTTTATTAACTTTAAAAGTTCTTTTAGAGAATCTTTAGGGTACTGCATATAAGATCATGTCATCTGCCAACAGAAATAATTTAATTTCTTCATTTCAAATTTGGACCTCTTTTATTGCTTTTTCTTACCTAGTTTCTCTGGCTGGAACTTCCAATTCTGTATTGAATAGAAGTAGTTAAAATAGGCATCCTTATCTTGTTCCTTATCTTGAGGAAAAAGCTTTCATTCTTTATACACCAAATTTGATGTTACCTGTGAGTTTGTCATACACAGCCTTTATTACGTTGAGAAAGCTTCCTTCTACTGTTAGTTTATTGAGTGTTTTTATCATAAAGTCATGTTGAATTTTGCCAAATATCTTTTCTGCATCAATTGAGATGATCATGAGCTTTTTTCCCTCCCCTTTGTTCTTCTAATTTAGTGCATTTCGTTGGTTGAACTTTATATGGTGAACCGTTCGTTCTGGTGGTAAAGAATAAATCCCACTTGGTCATGGTATATGATCCTTTTAATATGCTGCTGAATACGGTTTGCTAGTATTTTGTTGAGCAGTTTTTGCATCAATAATCATAGGAGTTATTGGTCTATCGCTTTCTTTTTTGTATACTCTCTTTACCTACCTTTAATATCAGGATAATACTGGCCTCATAGAGAGACTTAGGCAGTGTTCCTTTTTAATATTTGGGAAAAAATGGTGTTAATTATTTAAATCTTTGGCAGAATTCACCAGTTAAGTCATCTGAATAAGAACTATTCTTCACTAGGTGGTTTTGATTGCTGATTAAATCTTGTAGCTATAGGTTTACTCAGATTTTCTATTTCTTCATAATTAAATTTTGATAGATTATGTGTTTCCAGAAACTTATTAATTTTATTTAGTTAATCTAATGTGTTGGCACACAATTGTTTATAGTATTATTTTAATTTCTAAAAATTCTGTAAGATTACTATTAATGTATAACGTTTATTTCTGATCTTAGTAATTTGAGAGCTTTCTTTTTCTCTTTCAATATATCTAAAGCTTCACCAATTTTGAAAAGCCATGTTTTGGTTTTATTGATTTTTTTCCATTTTTTTCTAGTTTCTATTTAATGTTTTTGCTTTCATCATTATTTTTTTCCTTTCTTCAGTTAGCTTTGGATTTAGATTGCCCTTCTTTGCCTAGTCACGTAAGTTATACAGCTTGGTAGTTGATTTGAGTTGGTTCTTCTTTTTTTAATTCACCAACATAGATATTTTATAATGACCAATTTTGTTATGAATACTTGGCTAGTAACACACATTTTATAAATAGTTTTATTTTTGCCAAAGAATAACTTTTACCTTTTATTTTTTTCTTTATCTCTTTGGGGTAAGGGTATTTTGAGAGTAGGAATATTCTTAGACTTTTATTTATTGTATCCCCAGTCTATAAGGCAATGAGTGACACATACTTAGTGCTGATAAATGGGATATGGCATCAAGAACTTAAATTTAGAACCAAATTTACATTGGCATTTTATCAGAAATGTGTTATATTTAATGTAATATACAGTGATGTTTTTTTAAAAAATCAAACACCTAGAGTCCTGTCTAGTGTAAAGCACCTTGTGATAGGATATTAGAAATTATAAGAAATGTGGTGACCTGTAAACTAAATGTTCTATCAAAACAAAAACCAGTAAAGATAGAACAGAAAACATGTGAACTAGGTTCAGTCCATGTATCTTTACTGCTTTAGAAAGTTACACTTTTCCAGTAGGGTAAGTCATTTTCTAATATTAAAAATTATATATATATATATATATGTATAAATGTGTGTATATGTGGATATATACATAATTTAAAACATTTGGGTAAATATAATTTGATAATTAAATTATTGAAAAAGAATATAACCAAGATGACTTTTTAATCTAAAAATCTCTAAAAGGATGAAATGTGAATAGGAAATACATAGCAGTCAGAGATGGGTTGATATTCAGAAATGGAATAAGAGCACAAGAGTGGATGCAAAAAACTAGTAGTGAGAAATAAAGAAAACTAACTCTCAACTTTGTTGCTACAAAAGTATATGAAGTCATCTGTTGAGCAATGAAAATGGTAGTGGTAGAGAAAATTTCACAAATCTCAGGTCAGAGCAACAATGGCAATTACCTAAATTACTTTATTTATTATCTGAATAGTTTGGTGTAATAAGCACAGTCCTTAAGTTCTCATTTCACAGGAAACTGTTAGCTCACCCAGTAAAATCTAACTCACTTTGTGGCATTAATCTCGTTAGATGTGCGATGCTTTTGAAGATTTTATAGGCATAAGCAAACGTCATTAAATACTTTCTTACTGAGTTTTTAAAGATGTATCCAGACCCTCCCATATGTGTCATTACTAATTATAGGTTGATTTCTGGGACTTACTGAAAACTTCCTTACTGTTTTATATTCATAAACACACAAGAATCTCATAAATGCATCACTGTGTATGAATTCCTTCCCATCCCCCTAAGAACACTAGCTTTTTGTTTATAAAATCCTAGAATCTGGAAAAAAAAAAACTCACTTCGACTTGCTAATGAGCAATGTACATATCTCATTTGTAGGAAGCAGTTGTGCTATTGTGCTTGGATAAGAAATATGACATGGTAGAAATACACCGAGAGGAATAGAAATGTGAAGCCTAGTAAGGAGACTGTGTAAAGCAAAAATATGTTGAAGGAGAGTGTTCACTTTTAAAAATAGATATAGGGTGTACACCTGCATTTTTGTTATGTGGCTATTTTGCATAGTGATAAAGTCTGGGCTTTTAATGTAACCACTTTTAATGTAAACCACTCCAATGGTGTACATTGTATCCATTAGTTAATTTCTCATAGTTTACATCCCTCTCACCCTCTCAGTGTCTTGAGACTTCAATGTCTGTTACTCAGCTCTCTATGTCCATGTGTACATATTATTTAGCTGTCACTTATAATTGAGAACATGCAGTATTTGACTCTGTTCCTGAGTAATTTCACTTAAGATAACAGTCTCCAGTTCCTGTTGCTGCAAAATACATGATTTTATTTTTTATGGCTAAGTAGTATTCCATTTTCTTTATGTGGACAACACTGACAGACACTTAGGTTGATTCCATATTGTTCTTATTGAGAATAGTGCTGTGATAAACATATAAGTGCAGGTATCTTTTTGATATAATTTTTTTTTTCTGTAGATACGCAGTAGTGGGATTGTGGAATCAAATTGTAGTTCTTTTTTTGGTGATTTGAAAATCTCCATACTGTTTCAACAGAGGTTGTACTAATTTATATTCTTACAAACAGTACCTAAATATTCCCTATTCTCTGCATCCTCATCAACATTACTAATTTTTGACTTTTTAATAGTAGCCATTCTGGCTGGTGTAAGATGGCATCTTACTGTGATTTTATTTTGCATTTCTCTGACTATTAGTAATGCTGTGCTTTTTTTTAAATATAGCTTTTGGTCAATTGTATGTGTTCTTTTGGAAAATGTCTGTTCTTTTTCTACTTTTTGATTTATTTTTTCTTATTGAGTTGTTTGAGTTACTTGTAGATTCTGGATATTAGTCTCTTGTTGAATGCATACTTTGCAAATATTTTCTTCCATTCTGTAGGTTGTCTATTCATTCTCTTATTTCTTTGGCTGTGAAGAAACATTTTAATTTAATTTACTCCCATTGATCTACTTTTGTTATTGTTGCATTTGCTTTTGAGGTCTTAGTTATGAACATTTTACCTAGGAAAATGGGCAGAAGAGTTTTTTCTAGGTTTCATTCTGAAATTTTTATAGTTTCAGGTCTTACATTTAAGACTTTAATTCATCATTTTGTTAACTTTTTGTTTATGGTGAGAGATCAGGGTCTAGTTCTTTTTTCTACATATGGTATCCAGTTTTTCCAGCACAATTTAATGAATATGGTGTTCTTTCCCCAGTGTATTTTTTGTTGGTTTTGTGGCTGTAGGTGCGTGACTTTTTTCTGGATTCTGAATTATTGGTGATACTGGCATGAGATGCAATATGTTAGAGAATATAAGTTGTGAGATTCAATATTTAATATCTTAGTTGATGATACAAGCTCTCACTTACTATTTCATATTTAGACAATAATTTTGTAAATACACTCTAGTGCCCTGCAACCTTTCTGCCCTTCAACTAATTTTCTACAAAGTGGAAGCAATGGTATTTGAAATTTTTTTCAATCATGACACTTTTTAGATGAATCTCATCACCTTTATAGTAAGAATAAGATAAACCCAAGTCTTTAGCATAAAACTCTAGATTTGACCAAGATGCACTAAGAGGGAGTGATGTTACTCTCACACCTAAAACAACTAATAAACTAGACAAAATACACTCAAAAAATGTTTCTCATGCATTGGACACCAGGTACAGGACACTGATTCTCAAGGGAAGAAATAAATGAAGTGAGATCTAAAATGGCACCAGTTGGCTCCCTGGAGAGTTTTCAGGTGAAAGCACAGGAAAGTGAAACCCAAGCAGATCTTACATCTCCATGAGGTGAGGACAAGCAACTGGAGTTCAGAAGGCAGAGTAAGAGAGTTTGGGAGCTCTGCAGAGAAACACTTTCTAGTCTTCAGCTCAATGTTGATCACAATGTGTGTGTAAGAACCCCCCAAATAAAACACATAGAGAATAATCCTTGGTGTTCACACAGGACTGAAAATACTTTGTTGTTCTACCAGCAGAGTGGAAAACTTCACAATACATGAGTAGCATGTAGAGTGTTCAGAACGGCATTGCCTCTGTATTGTGGGGGTACAAATGGCCCTAGAATAAAGTCTACTCTGGTTCATCTAACAAAACATTAAAGCAAGTCTCGCACACACAAAAATATCAAACCTTTTCCAAGTAATTTAATTGCATCCAGGGATAAAGATGAAAAATATTTACGGAAATTTTTAAAAAATCCAATGTCCAACAAAGTGAAATTCACAATGTCTGATATCCAAAGAAGCAGAAAAATATAGCCTGTAATCTGAAAAAATGTCAGTCAGGTAAACAGACCCAGAAATGAGACAAATAGTGTAATTGATGATGAGGGCATTAAATTAGCTATGCTATGTGTTCCAGAAGGTAGAAGAAAAATAGAGCATACTGAGTGATTCAAGAAAGATATGTATTTTTTTAAAGTGTATTTTTAAAGATAAGAAAACACAGTGCTTGAAGAGGAAAATGTACTATATGGTTATTAACAACAGATTAGACAATGCAGAAAAAAAGAATGGTAAACTTGAAGGCACAATATTAGAAATCAACAAAAAGAAAATAGAAAAAATATTCTGAAGAAAAAACAGGAAGAGAGCAATAGTTGTGGAACTTCATGCAGCTGGTGAAAAGTATGAAAAAATGTGGACAAGTAATGGAAATAGTCTTAATTTGATAGAAACTATAAACCCATAGATACAAAGATCTTACTGGATCCCAAGTACAAGAAACAGCAAATACTATAAAATCCTTTTTTCTTAAGTTCCATCTCTGCATTTGTGTCTAACCATTACTCTCATTTCCAAAAAATATACTTTAGTTCTTGTTTGTTTTATTTCCCCAGGATTCTTTATTCTTAGAATGCTGGTTATCCCTTCAAGCGCTTCAATACCTTCTAATAACTCTCAGGGCCAGGTCCTTTGTGGCTCCTGGTCACGACCGTCTCTGCTGGACCATTCCTCCACCCTACTTCCAAGTGAATATGGTCTCTTTAGTGGTTCTCTACTTATAGCTTTAATTAAATTGTTTTTTCTTCTGATGACTGTGAGCTTCTCTTTCTCATCTTTAAAATACCAATAAACAGTAGGTTCCACCCAGCAAGCGTTTGAGAAAAAAATGAAGAATGTGAGCTCTGTGAATATATTTTTGTTATTACAATATTTTCAGCATCTAATAATACCTAGAATAATTAGTGCTCAATTATTACTTCAAAGGAAGAAAGGACTTTTCACTGGTTCACATTTGTAAAACCAAATGTTGTCTATGTAAACTTTGTTTTGCACATGGAGACACAGTACAGAAAAAAGATCCATGAGCTACATCCTTGTGTATATGGACCTGTGTTCATATATATGTTTGTGTGTATGTACATGTAGATTTGATGGTGAGAATATATACAAATACTTAATGAAATAAAAAAGATAATTTCATATATTAAAAGGTATTATGATGACAATAAAACACATTGATTTGGGTTGGAATATTTTAAACAGGAAAATCTTTACTGAGCTAGTAATACTTGAACTGTTACTTCTGGAAAGAAGAAACTGGCCATTTACATTTCTGGGACAGGAATTTTCCAGGCAGAGGAAATAGTAAGAACAAGAGTTATAAGGTAAACAGTGAATGAGATGGATTTGAGAAAGAGAAAGAACACAAGTATGCATGGCATATACGTGCAAGGACCAAAATCAACCTGTGAATTTCTTAAGATTAGCAAGTGAACAAGACCAAGTAACAAGTAAAATAAGTAAAACAAATAAACCACAAACCATCATGCATAGGCTGACTAAAAGCAAGAGGTTGAAGACAATAGCCCCGTGATTCATATTCACCTCGATGTCTAGAGTTTCAAATTCAATGATTATTGAGAGTGCCCTCTTACTTTGTCCAATAAATCCCTTGACTTCAAAATTCCTCACGTCAGCATTTTTATTTTCCTGGTAGTTGTGACACCAAGCCTTACTAATACTGTGCACAAATTGTGCAAATCATCCTATAGGTTACTGCAAAATGAAAGCTCTCTGACCCAAGGCTCTGTTGGAGGCAGGTCTAACATATGCAAAATGGAAGATGATGACTTGATTATAATTATCACCATGTGCTAAACAGGGGAAATTCTGGGTATGTTACTTGTAGTACATTTCATTCCACCTAAACATTACTTTTTGACTATTGTTCCTGTATGTTTAAAAAGGCCTGAAGTTCCTTTGGTTCTGGTATCTCTACTTTTGGGGGAAATGCATTACATAATTAAGGTAGAGAATGTCGCTGACTACCAAATTTATAGGTATTTAGAATCATGTATATAGCCACCTAAAATATATCTTGTGGAATGTCAATAGTGAACTCTGTTAACATATTTTCTATAAACCATGCAGATCTCACTTACCAAGAAGCCATCAGGTACCCTTCTGCTTTTTATCAGTGTTGCCTGTTTATTCCTCTTTGCAGGTGAGTGTTATGGAATTCTGGACCACACTGGTCAATGATTGAAGCTGTAACATGATTGTTTTATGATGATGATAAAGAAGGTTACTCATAGTGACTAAACCTCACACTTTTAATTTAGAAGAAACTTTTATTTATATATTAACTCCTTTAATTTTCACTATAATGCTGTGGGAGAGACAGCTTTATCCAACTCGAAAAACAAAGTTATATGTCAAAATAAGATCTGCTCTAGGTCAAACAGTCCTCTTAATCTAAGAGTCCCAGGATTCAGAGTTATGTCCCCCTTAGGAGACCACAATTAACAACATGCACTTACAAACAGCTGCGTCTTCAAAAAGGAAATGTATATTGAATCAAAAATCCTAAGTCACCTTTGATAAATTGTCTAAAGAGCTTCAACCACTAGAATTTTGCTGAGATCCTCTCATTTTATGAATAGCTGTCATTATTTTTTACCCTCTAGGTAGGCAAAGTGAAGAAATGATTAGATAGTTAAGTATGTAGAGAAAGAGAAAAGAGAGAGAGAGATTAACATTAACTTGCATGACATATAGCTTAAAAAGGACAGATACCTTGGGTCATTTTACTCTGTTGCTATTGTTATTTCCACCAAGTATAATGACTACTGAAAGAAAAGCCTTGGTCTATAACCTTGCTTCAAGACATATGAAACACGTTATCCCCCTTCTTAAAATATGTGGGGTTGATGAGCCTGTTCCAAGCCAGAATTTTGAGCTTACTTTCAAATGTGAAGGAGAGTAAAAATGGAAGATAATTCTACAGGTGAAAAAATTTCCATTATTATAAGAAAAAGTAAATGTTTCAGTTAAGATAACTGCAGTGACTAAAAAAAGTAGTCAAAAGCTTTCTGAAATGATTTGGAAAATAGGTACATAAAGAGAGAGCAATCTTCACGCAACCAAGAACACCTTGTACAAATAGACAGTCTCTGAAACCTCAGAGTATAAACTTGATGAGAGTGTACTTTTTTACCGAAGTACCCTGACCTACAAGGCACTCAGCAATATTTATTATTGAAATTGTTATTATGATATATTAGCAGTATTGGAGTTAGAAAAAATCATGGGGAGGACAGATGATAGCATTGAGTGTTTAAGAGGAAATTGTTTAGGCAAAATACAAATGCATCTATTGTGACCCATTTGTTATTTGAAACTTTACTACATTGAGTTCCATTAATGAGTATCTGCATGCGAAAATAACTTCTATAAAATTTACCTATTTTGATAGCGATATAGAATATAGGAAAACGGTAATTGATTAATCTTGATAGTGTGTGTATTGGCGTATTCGTCCGTTTTCATGCTGCTTATAAAGATATACCTGAGAATGGGTAATTTATAAAGAAAAGGAGGTTTAATGGACTCACAATTCCACGTGGCTGGGGAGGCCTCACAATCATGGCAGAAGGCAAATGGCATGTCTTACATGGCAGCAGATAAGAGAAGAGAGAATTAAGCAAAAGGGGTTTCCCCTTATAAAACCACGAGCTCTTGTGAGAATTATCCACTAACACAAGAACAAATATAACTGCTTCATGATTCAATTATCTCCTACTGGGCCCCTCCCATAACACATGGGAATTATGAAAGCTACAATTCAAAATGAAATTTGAGTTGGGCCACAGCCAAACCATACCAATGGGTTTTCACTGCACAATTCTTTCATTTTGCCTGTATATCTCAGCTGTTCATAATAAAATTTTTGAAATATTCACCTGATCTGTGTGTGTGTGAGTGTGTGTGTATATAACACACATACATGTATATGTATATATATAAAAATCCATCTATGTGTGTGTGTGTATATATATATACATATATATATATACATGTGTGTATATATGTATATATATGCATGTTTGTGTCTGTGTATAAACAATCCAATGCTGTTGAGTTCTATAAGCTTCTTTTGACACTCATATGAATTCCAGTCAATTTAGAAGATAATTACGCAGGGAGTAAAAGTTGCTTTCTTACTATAGGAAACTTAAACTTTGTCTCTTTTGATGCCATAAAATTGCTTTCTTGATTAAAATAAATCATCTATCATTTTCAAACTTTTCCTTCTTCTAAATAAGTTGAAGGGAAATCAAATACAAGCCAGAACCACTAATTCTGAAAATTTTAGAATTGGAAGTAATTGTAAAAATCATCTAGTTCATCTCTCCTCCTAAAGTTGAAATTTTCTTTAGAACTCTAAAATATTTATTCTCTACTTCCTTTTACTATTTCTGCTATCTGTAACTAAACAGATCAAAAAATATTTGTCTTCTCCAGTGTGATGCCCTTGAGAAAATGAAGTCAATGACCGTAACAGTCCTGAGTTTGTGCCGATTTGAGCTTACATTTCCTACTGCTGTGAATCTACTTCATGCTTTATGGTCTCCAGACCTCACATTATCAAAGTTACCTTTTGGACATGCCCCATTGATTCAAGTTTCTCTTACTTAGAGAAACCAGTCTGGAAGACAATATTCCAATGTCTTATAACATTAAGCTTATGACCAACTAAAAATGCCAAGGTGATTTTCACATGAGCTGCTGTTTGACATAATAACTTGAAGCAACAATGCCAATTGTGTAATGTTATTTCTTAAACATGAGATCTACTGTATCCTGTTGCCTCATAAAAATGTATTACCTGTCATCGTTCATCTTGATGAATACTGTATGCATTCATTGCTATGAATGACCAATATTCAATGCATTTTTACCTGCTTTTAAAAGATAATTTGAGGTACATAATTGACGTATAATTCACTTGAAAATTTCTCTTGTGGTCATATAAACTTGGAGAACAAATCATAATACTAACTGAAGATAAGCCATCCCTTAACAATAAAAATGTGAACACTGAATTTACCACTTTCCCACATGGATTTCATCATTTTAATTTTCTTCTGGAAAGAAGATATCTAATGGACGCATATTAAAGTTTGAATATTTGTGAGAGTTGGGGCATGAAGCTAATTTTGAAAATAACAGTTCATTCAAGAAGCAATACCTTCCAGTTTGTGAAAATGACTGTAATTTATTAAAGACAGTGACAGTGTTTGACAGTTAGGGTTAAGAACTTTTCAAATATATAACATGGTGGTGATCAGCATGGTTTATTTGAAGAGCACCTGCTGCAGAGTTAGGCTTACCTCGCACAACAGTCAAGTCTGAAACAACTGACCATGAGGGCTTTCATTTTCTTTTCCTTCATGCTCCTGGCCATGTTCTCAGGTAAGAAAGTCAGTCAATAGCTTTCCTTCCGACTCTCAAAATAAAGAATTAGGAATGTTAAGTGATTTAACAATACTTTGTCAAAAGATTTAAAAATAGATAATTCATCAGACAGAGAAATGGAAGAAGATAAATTTCCAACGAAATAAATGTAGATCCAAAGTCATAAATATAGTGATTGAATGAAATAAGAGTGAATAGTTTGGTGTGGTGGAAGAGAAACAGGTACAGGGGACTAGGGAAGGCAAGACATTAGACTAGAAAGATGAATTTAGACTAAAAGGCTTACTAATTTGTGAATATTCAAGTTCATAGTTTATAAGGAAATGGTTTTGTGATATGATCTGGCTGTATGGTCAAATAATAATATGTTCAAATCCTGATTTTTTTCCCATTCATGTGATTTGAGGAAACTTGTTAAACTTACTTGAATCTCAATTTTCTAATTTGCAAAATTAAAATTTTCATACATTTTTATAGGGTTGTTTCAGGAACTATACAGATAAATAACTTTAATTACCATTAATTGAGTTTTTCTAGGTACTTGACTCTCAACTTGTTTTTCTCTATTCCTTACTTCAGTATAGGTAGGTGATTTTCAGAGATGTAAATTTCTAGCTTTGAGATGTAAATTTCTCAAGATAATAATCAACTCAGTTAATTCATTTCTAAAGATAAAAATTACGATAATGAAATGGATTCTAATTTATCTCCAAATCATAAGCTCCCACTTGACCATTTTTCTTATACCTAGTGAAATGAAATAATAAAGTGCCTCAGACCCTCCACTTCTTATATTTGTGGTTCTCTTCTCATTGAAAATACTGCAAAGCTGTTTCAGAGTTTTGAGTACAAGAGTGATTATATTCATCTTGTTAAGAAAGATCAGTCATGTAGTAATATTGAAAATAAATTAGACGTAAGAAAAGCTGTACAGTAATGCCACTGAGGAGCTGCTGAAGTAACAGAGTTAAGGAAAAGGGAGGGCTAAGAGATAGAATTGGAGAAAGGAGGAGAACGATACGTGTGTGTGTGTGTGTGTTTAATAGGGAAACAGGTATACATATAAAATTACTTTATAGAACATATATTTCATATTTCATTATAGCAGGTACTGTAACTGTTGTGACCTTCAGTGCCTTGCTAAATGCTAGAAGTTATTTGTTGATGGAAGAAAGTGTGTTAATTAGTACCGGATGTGGTACTAATACATATCTAGTGGTTATATTTATATAGATTGGAAGATGAAGAAGAGAGATGAATCAGAAAAGCAATGCTAAACACATCCTAGTGTTTGTAAAATCAGAAGGAAAAAAATACAAAACAAAACAAAGCTGAAGATAGTTATTTCCCAAGTATTTCGCTTAAAAAAATAGATAGTGAAACCACATAATATTTTAATTGCCTCTTACCACTCCAAAATTCACTCCTAGTTTTTATTTCATAAATTTACTTATCAATGTAAGAAATTATGCATTATTAGGATTTTCATTGATTCATTACTTACAATAGCAGATTGCTAACAGCTAAGCTTCTGTGCCTGGACAAGATCTTAATCACCTGCAGTAGTATACCGTTAGCATGCTCAGCCCATACTAACTGATTATCGTTTGACTTTACTTAAATGGGTTTGAAGGTAAAAATATGTATATTTGTAAAAATATAAAGCGGAGCAATTGAAAATTCAAGTGAGACCCTAAGTATAAGTCTGAAATAATCAACAGTGGAATGATTTTAAATTGCATATATTGAAAAAAATAGCAAGGAAGCCTATGCAGAAAACAAAATGTAAGCCTAATTAAAACCTTTAAGAGAACCCCATCTTAGGAAAGTGAATTTAAAAAGATGAATTATCAAGAAAGAAGAAAAAGATGAGAAAAATATGCACTTCTTCCAAAAAAAAAAAAGGATGCCCAATGCAATACTTTTATATTTAGCTCTAAAGTCATTCCGTTTGTTTATTCATTATTTTCTAGATCCTGTTCATTTTGGAATATAATCTGATAAACATAAAACATATATACACACACAATTATATATACATATTAAATTGACTTGAAGGTACAAATGCGTATATTTATGGAAATATAAAGCAAAGCAATCAAAAATTAAAGTGAGACCCTAGGTATAAGTCTGAAATACACAAATATATAATTATATAGGTACTAAATTATATTTATTATATATAATGAAATATATATAATATATTTATATTTATTTTAAATTTATTATATTTATTACATATTTATAATATATAATAAAAATTATATATTTCATTACATAATGAAATATATAATAAATATAATTTATTATATATAAATAATAAATATATATTTCATTATATATAATAAATATATATATTTCATTATCCACAATAAATATATATATTTCATTAGGTCATAAGTAAGCCTCCAAAATAAATTGGAGAAGCTATAAAACATAGGTTTTAAGAAATAATCATGATATTTACCATTCTCATTTAACCAAAATAGAAAGAAGAAATATAATCACCAGAGAGAGCATTGTTGATCCTAAGGCCTTTTGTTGGAAATGGTGAACATAAAGCTGATTGAAAGAAATACGTTCTGAAGGAGAAGGGAAGCATCTGTTTTGGGGATGGAACTGGAAAGAAAGATGGCTACAGATAGTATGTACAGGGTTGGAAGAGAGAAGAAGAAAGTAGGGCTCATGTCTGCCAGCCTTTTCCTGTCTAGAAAGTTGATGGCACCATCTGTAAAGTGAAGCTGGAAAATTAGGAATAAAGTATTTGATGTGAAAAAATAAGTTTATAATAGGCAGTGTGCAGAGCCAGTTTGATTCATCAGAAAACCACTTAAAGGAATTGGGGGTAGAATGATGGCTCAATTTACATAATACAGACTTTGTGATTTAGAAATGAGGCAGGTTGGATTGACCTCTAATTTTTGAAATTTATGTAGTACAGTGAAGAAAAAAAAGGAAGGAACCCAAGTATTCATGATATGAGGAAGAATGGGAAGATTCTACCTTGGGGCTTGGTTAAAAAATCAAAAAAGCATTAAAAACAAACTATATCTTGGACAAATGTTGTTGATTTACAATTATTTAATGTAAATAACTTTATTTCATTTTTTTTTCTGGTTGTGTTATCATTCCAGCATCTTCAACCCAGATTTCAAATACCAGTGTTTTCAAACGAGACCAGAATCCAGAACCTGCACATATTCTGGAGGAAAAAAATGAAGCTAACCACCTAGGAGGACAAAGGGATTCTAATAAGCAAGGAGGTAGTTATACACAAGGAAATACAGGAACATTTAGTCTTCAAGGACAACCAGGATATTTTAACAAGCTAGGGAATCCAAGGAATTTTAAGCAAGGAAGACCAGGAGTTTTGAACCAGCCTGGGATTTTAAAGAATTCAGGAAAATCTAACCAAAAAGGGAATCCAGAATCTTCTAATATGCAAGAAAAATCAGGATCTTCTAGCAAACTAGGGAAACCAGTATTTTCTACCCATCAGAGAAATCCAGGGTCATCTGGCCAACAAGGGAAACCAGGGTCATTTAGCCAGAAAGTGATGGTGGAGTCATCTGGCCAACAGGGGAAGCCAGGATCAGCTAGCCAACAAGGGAATCTAGGGTCATCTACCCAGAAAGGGAATTTAGGATCTTCTAGTCAACAAGGGCATCTAGGGTTATCTAGCCATCAAGGGAAACCAGAGTCATCTAGCCAGCAAGGGAAGCCTGGGTCATCTAGCCAACAAGGAAATCTAGGATCTTCTAGCCAGCAGGGGAAACCAGGATCTTCCAGCCAGCAGGGGAAACCAGGATCTTCTAGCCAACAGGGGAAGCCAAGGTCATCTAGCCAACAAGTAAATGTGGGATCTTCTAGCCAACAAGGGAAACCAGGGTCTTCTAGCCATCAAGGGAAGCCAGGGTCATCTAGCCAACAAGAAAATCTAGGATCTTCTAGCCAACAAGGAAAACCAGGGTCTTCTAGCCATCAAGGGAAGCCGGGGTCATCTAGCCAACAGGGGAAGCCAGTGTCATCTAGCCATCAAGAGAAACCAGGGTCATCTAGCCAACAAGGGAAGCCAGGGGCATCTAGTCAACAAGGAAATCTAGGGTCATCTGGCCAGCAAGGAGATCTAGGATCTTCTAAGCAGCAGGGGAAGCCAGGGACATCTAGCCAGCAAGGAGATATAGGGTCATCTGGCCAGAAATGGAAGCCAGGGTCATCTAGCCAACAAAGAAAGTTAAGGTCACTTTACAACCATCAACAAAGAAAAAATATCGACAACACTTTGAATGACAATATAATGGACTTTCAGGTTAGTGTTAATACCTTCATTTTCTCTGTCAACTTGCCCCAGCAGTTCTATTTTCTAAGACTTAAAATGCTTAAAGGAACACTATGTATTAATGACAAATCACTTGCAATGACACTGATTAAACAAAATAAGAACTTTGGAGCTGATTATTTTTATGCGTAACACTTATGATTATTAATGAATATACTGCCTTTCTATTCTTTCATTCCCCCATATCATTTTCCACTCAAGCCCCCTCTACCTATACTAGAATAAATCAGACTCTCATCAACTGAACCTACACCTCTGCCAGGTTTAACTTTCATGTTCATTTTTATCCAATCAACAATCTATAAATTACTGAAGTAATATTTCTAAATCAAAAATCCTCTCTGATATTTTAGACCCCTGCTCAAAATTCCCCGGTGGCTTCGTTCTACGTAGAAGGTGTAACTTAAACTCTTAAACGTGGAATTTACAGATTTTCATGATTATATTGCGTACTGTTTAGTTTCATTTCGTGTCACTGTTGCTCACACACCACCCATATTATACAGAGCCCTTTGATTTTCCACTCATGTATTCCTAATACTAATGATTTCCTCTATTATTGAACCACCTTATTACTTTGTAATTGAGTGTCTATTTATTCAGTTAGATAATGAACTTCTTGAAGAAAGTACCATTTATTTTTAAACCTGTATCCCCAGAGCCTAGAATAGGTGTGGCATATAGTAGTTCTCTTGAACTGCATGTTAGATGGATAAATGCCTGCTACTTGGAAGCCATCATTGCAAATAGGTGAATATCTATCTGATCCATGTTCCCGGTGTTCCCTTCTGAGTCTTGCTGTGCTTTTACTGTCACTTGCCAGCTTCTCTGCCAACAATCAGCCTCCTAATTTATTTAACAATTACTCTCAATCCTCCATTTGATACTGACATTCAAAACAGTTTTCTAGAACGCTTCCTCTACCTCATCGTCTTAATGGAAACTGTATTTTTTACCTCATAAATTTTTATTCCTCACAAGCCTTTCATATAAAGGCCACTTGTTCTCTTAGTCATTGTCACTTGGCTGACATGAAGGAGTAATCCCTCAGAGAGACCCCTACCATTCAGAACTTAATGCCATCACCAGCGGGTCTCTGAGTTTTTAGGAAGTCACTTAAATTTTACAATTTTACATTTATTCTAGAATAGGAGAAATAACCATGTCCACTTAACAGAGTATGTGTGAAATAAATTGATTGTCATGAAAGGGTTGTATGATTTGGAAAACATAGAGGTATTTTTTATCTCCCTGTAACATCTCAGCTCTGAGAATACTGCATCCTCTATCAAAAATATCTCATCATTCTCATTAATGTCTCTGTTCTCACCTGCTAGCCAAAGCTTACTTATGTTCACAGGCTTCTGTCATCCAGCTCACATCCAAAGGAAGTGCCTTAGGTATTATTTAAGTAAATCCTGCATAATCCTACTTCCTCTATAACTTTTCTTTCATGGACATACAAAAAAAGGGATTCAATAAATTATGACTGTGTTTACATGATTTGCATTTGCTAGTATGACTTTTCCTTGACTATGGTTTTTCCATGTAAAGGAAGACTTGTCTCCAAAAATTTAAAACAAAGGCAGTATGACATGTAGTAAGAGCAGGGACTTTGGAGTAGATAATAGAGTTTGAATCACATCTTGGACATTTAATCTGTTCATAATCTCTGGTCTGTCAATAAATCCATTATGCCTTTATGCATGCAGCTATAAAATAGGACAAAATATACTCTTTTTAAATTGTTTTAATTTTTTGAAAATACATGGTATGTATGTATATTTATAGGTTACATGAGTTATTTTGATACAGTCTTGCAATGTGTAATAATCACATCATGGTAAATGGGGTATCCACATCCCCAGCATTTATCCTTTGTGCTACAATCCAGTTATACTCTTTGGTTATTTTAAAACATACAATTAATTATTTTTGACTAGAGTCACCCTGTAGTGCTAGTGAATGCTAGGTCTTATTCATCCTTTCTATATTTTTACACCCCTTAACCATCTGCACTTCCCCTTCCTCCCCCAGCTACACTTCCCAGCTTCTAGTAAACATTCTACTCTCTATCTCCATGAGTTCAATTGAAAAAAATTTTAGCTCCCACAATAAGTGAGAGCATGTGAAGTTTGTCTTTCTGTGTTTGGCTTATTTCACTTAACCTAATAGCCTTCATTCAGTTCCACCCATATTGTTGCTGATGATGGGATCTCATTCTTTCTTACGGCCGATTTGTGTGTATTTTTTATTGGCTGAATTTTTATGGCTCCATTGTATATATGTATCACATTTTCTTTATCCATTCATCTCTTGATGTAAACTTAAGTTGCTTCCAAATATTGGCTATTGTGAATAGTGCTGCCATAAACATGGGAGTGGACATAGCTCTTCAATATACTGATTTCCTTTCTTTTGGGTATATCACTAGAAGTGGGATTACTGGATCGTCAGGTATCTCTATTTTTCGTTTTTGAGGAACCTCCAAACAGTTCTCCATAGCATTTATATTAATTTGCATTCTTACCAACAGTGTATGAAGATTCATATACATTTCCTCCACATTCTCACCAGCATTTTTACTGCTTGACTTTTGAAGAACCATTTTAACTGGGACGAGGATATATATCATTGTAGTTTCTTTTTGCATTTCTCTAATGATTAATAATGCTTAGCACCTTTTCATATACTTGTATTTATTTTTTTGAAAAATATTTATTTGTATTTATTCTTTGGAAATATATTCATATAGATTTTTTGCCCATTTTTAAATTGAATTATTAGATTTTTTACTGTAGAGGTTTTTTGAGCTCTTTACATATTCTGGTTATTAAACCCTTACCAGATGAGTAGTTTGCAAATATTTTCTTTAGTTCTGTGGGTTATCTCTTCACTTCATTGAATGTTTCCTTTGCTGTGCAGTTTTTCAACATGGTGTGGTCCATTGGTCCATTTTCTCTACGGTTGTCTGTGCTATTTACATATTACTTAAGAAATCTTTGCCAGTCCAATGTTCAAGAGAGTTTCACCAAAGTTTTCTTGAAATAGTTTCATAGTTTGAGATCTTAGATTTGAACCTTTAGTCCATTTTGTGGTGATTTTTGCATATGGTGAGAGATAGTGTTGTGGTTTTATTTTTCTGTATATGGATATCCAGTTTTCTCAGCATCGTTTATTGAAGACTATCCTTTCCCCAGTGTATATTCTTGGCACCTTTGTCAAAAATGGGTTCACTGTGGACATATGGCTTTATCTCTGGGTTCTCTATACTGTTCCAGTGATTTCCATATCTGCTTTTATGCCAGTATCATGCCATTTTGGTTACTATAGCTTTATAGTATAATTTGAACTCAGGTAATGTGATTCCTCAAGTTTTCTTTTTGTTTTCTTTTGCTTAGGATAGCTTTAATTATTCTAGATATTTTGTGTTTCCACATAAATTTTAGCATTGTTTTATCTATCTTCATGAAAAATGTCATTGGTATTTTGATAGGGATTGCATTGAATACATAGATTGTTTTGGGTAACATAGACACTTTAACAACATTGATCATTCCAACCCATGAACATAAAATATCTTTCCATTTTTTAGTGCCATCTTTAATTTCTTGCACCAATGTTTTAGAGTTTTTATTGTAGAGATTTTTCACTTCTTTGGCTCAGTTAATATCTAGGTATTTAATTTAATTTGTAACTAAGGTAAATTGAATTACTTTCTTGATTTCCTTTTTAGATTGTTCATTATTGGCGCCTAAAATCCTACTGGTTGTTCTATGTTGATTCCTTTCCTGCAAATTTACTGAATTTGTTTATCAGTTCAAATAGTTTTTTGGTAGAGCCTTTAGGTTTTATTCAAATATGAGATCAGATTATCTGCAAGCAAAGATAACTTGGCCTCTTTATTTCCAATTTGAAAGCCTTTTATGTCCCTCTTGTCTGATTGCTCTAGGAGGACTTTCAGTACCATGTTGGGTAAAAGTTGGGCATCCTTGTTGTGTTCCCAATCTTGGAGGAAAGGGTTTCAGTTTTCCCTTATTTAGTTTAATACTGGCTGTGAGTCTGTTGCACACTGCTTTTATTTTGTTGAGATATATTCCTTCTATATCCAGATTTCTAAGGCTTTTTATCATAAAGAGACGTTGAATTTTATCAAATGCTTTTTCAGCATTAATTAAAATGATCATATAGTTTTTGTTCTTTATTTTGTTCACATGACATATCACATTAATTAACTTGTATATGTTAAACCATCCTTGCATCCCTAGGATAAATCCCACATGGTCATGATAAACTATCTTTCTAATGTGTTGTTGAATTTGGTTTGCTAGCATTTTGTTGAGAACTTTTGCATCAATATTCATCAGAGGCATTGGGCTATAGTTTTTTTTTTGTTTTTTTTTTATCTTCTGATGTCTCTTTGTCTGGTTTTGGTATAAGGATAACATTGGACTCATAGAATAGGATTGGAAGTATTCCCTTCTCTATTTTCCAGAATAGTTTGAATAGAAATGATATTAGATCATCATTAATTATTTGATAGAAATAAGCAGTGAAGCCATCAGATCCTAAGCTTTTCTTTACTGGGTAACATTTTATTATGGCTTAATCCCATTACTCATTATTTATCTGTTCAGGTTTTGGATATCATCATGGTTCAAGCTTAGGTTGTATGTGTCTAGCAGTTTGTCCATTTCTTCTAGATTTCCCAATTTATTTGCATATAGTTGCTGATACTAGTCACAAATAATCCTTTGAGTGTCTGTAGTATTGTTGTAATGTTGCCTTGTTCATCTCTGATTTTATTTATTTTGATCTATCTTTTTTCCTTAGTCTGGCTAAAGATTTGTCTATGTTGTTTAACTTTAATAAAACAACTTTATGTTTTGTTGATATTTTACAATGTTTTCATTTCTCATTCATTTATTTCTGCTTTGATCTTTACTGTTTCTTGTCTTCTATTAATTTTGGATTTGGTTTGCACTTGTTTTTCTAGCTCTTCAAGATGCATCATTGGGTTATTTACGTGAAGGCTTTCTTTTTTGATGTAGGTCCTTATAGCTACAAACTTACCTCTTAGTAATGCTTTTACTGTATCCTATAGGTTTTGGTATGTTGTGTTTCCATTATCACTTGCTTTAATACATTTTTAAATTTTATTTGAATTTTCTCACTTACTGGTTACTCAGGTATATTTTGTTTACTTTCCATGTGTTTGTATAGTTTTCAAAATCCATCTTGTTAATGATTTCTAGTTTTATTATACTGTGGTCAGAGAGGATGCTTAATATTATTGCAGTTGCTTTTGGTATTTTAAGACCTTCTTTGTGAGCTAACATATGGTTTATCCTTGAGAATAATTTATGTGCTGAAGAGAACAATGTATATTTTGCAGCCATTGAATAAAATGTTGTGTAAATATTAAATACAATGTTTCTTCTTGTGTCTTCTGTCTGGAAGATATGGCTAATGCTGAAAGTGTGGTGCTAAGTCTCCAGCTATTATTGTATAGGGGTCTCTCTCTTTTTAGCATAAATAATACGTTCTTTATATATCTGTGTTTTCCAGTGTTGAATACATATATGCTTACAATTGTTACATCCTCTTACTGAATTATCATTATAGAGTGACCTTCCTTTCTCTTTTTATAGTTTTTGTCTTGAAATTTATTCTGTCTAGCTACCCCTGCTCTTTTGTGGTTTCCATTGGCATGGGGTATCATTTTCCATCCCTTTACTTTCTATGTGCGTCTTTACAGGTGAAGTATATTTCTTTCTTTCTTTTTTATTTTATTTTGTTTTGTTTTGTTTTATTTGTTTTTTGAGACAAAGTTTCACTCTGTAGCCAAGGCTGGAGAGCAGTGGCAAAATCTCAGCTCACTGCAACCTCTAAATCTCAGGTTTAAACTGTTCTACTGCCTCAGCCTCCTGAGTAGCTGGGATTACAGGCACCTACCATCATGCCTAGCTATTTTTTCTTTCTATTTTTAGTATAGAAGGGTTCACCTTGTTGGCCAGGCTGGTCTTGAACTCCTGACCTCAGCCTCCCAAAGTGCTGGGATTACAGGCATGAGCCACCAACCTGGCCTGAGAATAGGCAACAGAACAGTGTAATTCTTTTTTTGTTTGTTTCATGCTTTCGCTCAGACTGGAGCACAGAGGCATGATCTTGGCTCATTGCAATCTCTGCCTCCCAGGTTCAAGTGATTGTCCTGCCAAAGCCTCCTGAGTAGAGTAGCTGGGATTACAAGCATGCAACAATATGCCCAGCAAACTTTTGCATTTTTAGTAGAGATGAGGTTTTACTATGTTGGTCAGACTGGTCTTGAACTTCTGACCTTAAGTGATCCACCTGCCTCAGCCTCCAAAGTGCTGAGATTACAGGCTTAAGCCACTGTGCCCAGCCTGAGTCTATCATGAAAAGTTGTTATAGTTATTTATTTACTTGTTTTGAGAGAGTGTTTTGCTCTTGTTATCCAGGCTGGAGTGCAATGGCATGATCTCGGCTCACTGCAACCTCTGCTTCCTGGGTTCATGTGATTCTCCTGCCTCAGCCCTCCTAGTAGCTCGGATTACAGGGACACACCACCACACCTAGCAAATTTTTTTTGTATTTTTAGTAGAGACAGGGTTCACTATGTTGGCCAGGCTGGTCTCGAACTCCTGACCTCAGATGATCTGCCTGCCTCAGCCTCCCAAAGTGCTGGGATTACAGGAGTGAGTCACTGTGCCCAGCCATCATGATTATTTTTGATTGGTTCATTGTTTAGTCTCTCTTATTAAGAGTAGTTTATACACCACAGTTATGGTGTTATAATGTTCTGTGTTTTCCTGTGCATTTACTATTACCAGTGAGTTTTGTATCTGCAGATGATTTCTTACTGCTCATTCACATCATTTTCTATCTCATTGAAGTGTTCCCATTAGCATTTCTTGTAAAACAAGTCTGATATTGATGAAATCTCCAAGCTTTTGTTTGTCTCAGAAAGTCTTTCTTGATTTCTCCTGCCTATTTGGAGGATATTTTCCCTAGATTTACTATTCTAGGGTTAAAGTTGTTGTTGTTGCTGTTTTTCTTTCAGCATGTTAATTATGTCATGCTACTTTCTCCTAGCCTGTATGATTTCCACAGAAAATCTGCTACCAGACATACTGGAGCTTCATTGTATGTTGTTTCTTTTCTTGCACTGCTTTTATGATCCTTTCTTTATCCTTAATATTTGAGAGTTTGATTATTAAATGTCTTGAGGTTGTCTTCTTTCAGTTAAATCTTCCTGGTTTTCTATAACTTTCTAGTACTTGAATGTTGATAACTTCCTCTATGTTTGGAAAGTTCTTTTATTATCTCTTTGAATAAATTTTCTAGCCTTATCTCTTTCTCTGCTTTCTCTTTAAGGACAATAATTTTTAGATTTGCCATTTTAAGGCTATTTTCTAGATCCCATAGGCATGCTTCATTGTATTTTTTTTCTCCGCTGTGTATTTTCACATAGCTTGTCTTCGAGCTCATTATTTCTTTCTTCTGCCTGATGAATTCTGCTGCTAAAAGACTCTGATACCTTCTTTGACATGCCAATTGCATTTTTCAGTTCCAGAATTTCTGCTTGATTCTTTTTAATTATCTCAATCTATTTGTTAAATTTAGCTGATAAAATTCTGATTCCTTCTCTCTGTTATCTTGAATGTCTTTGCGTTTTCTCAAAAGAGCTATTGTGAATTGTCTGAAAGGTCATATATCTCTGTTTCTGCAGAATTGGTCCCTGGTGCCTTACTTAGTTCATTTGGTGAGGTCATGATTTCCTAAGTGGTCCTGATGCTTGTGTATATTCATTGTTATCTGGGCATTGAACAGTTAGGCATTTATTGTAGCCTTTGCAGTTTGGGCTTGTTTCTGCCCACCCTTCTTGGGCAGGCTTTCCAGATATTTGAAAGAACTTGAGTGCAGTGATCTTGTGATCCAAGCTGTATTCGCATTATGGGGCACCCCAATCCCAGTAACACTTTGGTTCTTGCAGACACGTAGAGGTTTCACCTTGATTGTCTTGGATAATACCCAGAAGAATTCTCTGGATTACAAGGCAGAGATTCTTATTTTCTTCTCTCACCTTCTTACAAGCAAATAAAATCTCTCTATTCTGAGCTGCCTGGAGCTGAGGGCCAGGTGACGCGATTATCTCAGTGGCCACCATCAGTAGCTGGGTCGGACCTGAAGACAGGACAGCACTGGGCTCACCACTGTAACCACTGCTGGGCTACCTATATTTGCTCAGGCCCTGTAACTCTATAACCAGCATATGGTAAAGCCTGCCGGGCTTGCATGTTTCCCTAGAGGGGGATGAACTCTTCCAGTCCCTGGGCGAGTTCAGAGAGAGGCGCCAGCCAGGAGCCAGGGACTGGAGTCAAAATGCTTAGGAGGTAACCTTGTGTTCTATTGTGCTGCAGCTGAGCTGGCACTCAAACCACAAGATGCAGTTTTTCCCACTTTTCCTTCTTCTTTCTATTGGCAGAAAAGCCTCATCCTGTGGTTACCACCATTTAAGGACCATGGAGAATACTGCTAGGCTACCACCAATATTACCTTGCAGCCCAAGGGCTGTTTAGTCAGCTTGTGATTATTGTTGCCTAGCCTCAGACTTATCCTTCATGCCACTTGTCTGTTCTTACTCAGGGCAGGTCCAGAGATGCCATCCAAGAGCCAAACCCTATAATTGGAGACCCTAAGAGTTTGGTTGGTGGTCTATACCCCGTGACCAAGCTGGTACTAAGGTGCAAAACAAAGCCCTGTTTACTGTTCCTTCCTCTTTTCTCAAGCAGAAAGAGTCTCTTCCAATAGTCACTACAGCTGGGAATGTATTGAGTCCCACCTGAAGCCTGCAAGTCTCAGAATCTCACCCAAGGCCCTTGGTGTGCTACCTGAAAATTGCTGCTGATTATTCAGGGGCCCAAGGGCCCTTTAATCAGAAGGTGATGAGGCCTGAAAGAACTGGATCCTTCCCTTCAAGAAAGACATTTCCCTCGTGGCCCAGGGTGTGTCCAGATATGTCATCTGGAAGCTAGTGTCTGGAAAAGGGCCTCATGAAACTAACTGGTGCCCTCTCCTACTGTTGCTGAACTGATATCCAAGATGCAAAGCATCTTAGATACCTTTACTCTTCCTTTTCTTCTCCTCAAGTGAAAAGAAGAGGTCTCTTTCGGAGCTGAGAGCCTTTTAGACCGGGGTTTGGGGAGGGGTGGTACAAGCACTCTCTTAAGCACCCTGGCTGATGTCTCAGGTCATGTGCCCTGAAAGTCCACTGGCTCAGATCCCTGTTCAGCAGAAGACTCACCTGGTATTTGTAGTCCTTGAGGCCTAGACTGTCTTTCAAAATTATGTAGAGCCCCAGAGCAGTTTAGCCCATGGCAGCAAGGTTTGCCAGAGCTCAAGTTCTGGCTGCTGAGATGGGCAATTCTCCTCTGGCTAGGGCTGATTTAAGTCTTCCCTCTGTGGGTGGGCATCACCTGAGTTCAACTCAGTTTTGATTTCTCCTGTGACAGGGCAGCACTGACTTCAATGCAATGTCTCACAACTGCTGTGCTCCTTCTCCCATGCAAACAGATTCTCTGTCCATGCCATGCTGCCTCTGCAACAGGATGAGAGAGAGGTGGCATCAGCAATTCAAGACTGTCTTTCCTCACCCTTTTAGTGCCTCCTTCAGTGATAAAGTTCAAACTAGATACTGTGAGAGCTCACCTGATTTTTGGTTCTTACCTAGACGCTTCTTTTGTGTAGATAGTTGTTAAATTGCTGTCCTTGTTGGGGAGCGGGGGATATCAGTGGAATCTTCTTTTTGCTAACTTGCTCTACCAAAATATACCCTTTTTTCAGTTCGGGTATAAGAATTAAATACAAAAGTCAATAAAATAATTGGTTGATTACAATGCTTAATAATAAATGAGTAATGATTTTTTTTCTTTTCCTTTCTTTTTGAGACAGAGCTGAGTCTCGCTCTGTTGCCCAGGCTGGAGTGCAGTGCTGCCATCTTGGCTCACTGCAACCTCTGCCTCCCAGGTTCAAGCAATTCTCCTGCCTCAGCCTCCTGAGTAGCTGGGATTATAGACATGCACCACCAAGCACGGCTAATTATTTGTATTTTGTTTTTCAGTAGAGATGGGGTTTCACTGTGTTAGCCAAGATGGTCTCAATCTCCTGACCTCATGATCTGCCTGCCTTGGCCTCTCAAAGTGCTGGGATTACAGGCATGAGCCACCATTCTCGGCCATGAATATGTTTATTATAATATCTGAATTAAATTAATTACTCTAGTTTTAACAATATCTCACATTTCCACAGACTGGCGGTTCCAGCAGCAAGGACTCAACTAGAAAAGCAAAATGTCTGTCTGTCTACAAACCAGTCTGTGCTTCTGATGGAAAAACCTATGGTAACCACTGCATACTTAATGAAGCAAAGAGGTGAGAAGACTTTGTATTTCTTTATATAAGGAAGTACTATTCTGTTTCACAGGGAATAAAAGATGATTACTCTCCAAGTCTTTGTGTTTTTCTCTTAATGGTAGCAT
Organism: Sapajus apella; assembly: GCF_009761245.1. Lineage (NCBI taxonomy): Eukaryota > Metazoa > Chordata > Mammalia > Primates > Cebidae > Sapajus > Sapajus apella. The sequence goes on along the minus strand of NW_022437011.1, from coordinate 3,608,526 downwards.
GGCTATTGTTTGTCCAAAGAGAACAGAAAGATACTTATAAATAAACCTTGAACAGTAACTTTAGTCAATTCTTGGAGGAATGTGGTTTATTCATTTAATAAGGTAGAAGTAAATTTACTTTTGAGTAATTTATTTAGGAAATATTTATTGAATGTCGATTATATAGCAGAAAGTGCTCTGAGGACTGGAGGTAAAATGGTAAGTAACTCAGAAATTTCTGCAATGAAAGACAAACAAATGACATATATCAGAGTATAAAGAGGAGTATACAGCCTATTGATTACTAATTGCTGCCTACTCAATTATATTTTAACCCTAAATAACAATAGCAGAGGTTGGATTTGGTGAGTGAATCAAACCTTTGAGTTACACACTACCTACAGAAATAAATTATAAAGCTGTTTTAAATTGTAACCTGTGTCTAAAAAAATAGATATTTTAGCTTTTAGAATTTTTTAATGTTCAACTATGAAAGGTGGAGATAATGTAATAATACTACTTGTTTTGTTTTCAACAGTTCTAGAATCGTAAGTACTTTGTAAACTCTTATTGCAGAAATAAATAAATTAAAAGTTAAGTGTTCCAGTAGCCAGGCAGTTTGAATTAGAAAGGGCATTAGGTAACACTTCCCTAATATTGTTGATAAGCCATCTGGGCCAGAGATGAGAAGGGACTGACTCAAAGTGCACATTTTTGGGGCAGTCAATGAAAACCACACAAGCCTGTATCTAGGTCTGTGCCCTTCCAAGTGAGTTTTAAATAATCCCATTTTCTCTTTATGATGATGCTACTACAACCATTCAATCCTTGATTACTGTCATTTTTTTCAGGTTGAGTAATGGAAAACTGAGTTTGAACCATAAGGGAGAATGCTAATCGTTTATGTGAACCAAATTACTTGGAAGTCAAAATTCACTGGCAAGCCTCCTCAAACAATGATTTCCCTGGGAATTCCATTGTGAGATCAGCTTGAATCTTACAGATCTGATGGATCCCACACAATTTTCAAGTTTATTTCATGTCAAATAAAGTCAGTTCCAGAGTAATTTCTCGTTTCTTGGATTGTTTGTTTTCTAGACTTTCCCAGATTTTATGTGTCTGTGATCTGTCGTTCTCAAAGTGGCAATTCAGTTATGAATCCTGTTCTTTCCTTCAGGGATAACACTTCAGGACCTAGGTCACCAATTTGTGATTCCTAATAGATCTAGGAATCTCAGAATTGCATGTAAAAAATGAAGAGTCCTCACTTTAGAAATACTAATTTGGGAATCTAGTAGAGCTAAAGAAACTGCAATTCAATACCACATTACAGGTTTTTCTAACAAAGTTTGTCTCTGGACATGATGAAAAACTGATTTAAGATCTTTTTTTTAAAAAAAAAAAAGAGAGAGAGATGGGGTGTCACCATGTTGGCCAGGCTGGTCTTGAACTCCTAACCTCAGGTGATCCACCCATCTCGGCCTCCCAAAGTGCAGGAGTTACAGGCATGAGCCACTGCACCTGGCCTGATTTAAGATCTTTTAAAGGACAATCAATTGACTCAGAGGGCCCATAAAACCATATACAAAATAAATCCTCTATGTGCTTTTTTCTTAAGAAAGTATTCAAAGCTATTATTGGATTCTTAAAGGGTTCTATGACTACAAATTTATTCCAAAATTATAGATCTTTAGTCATTAAAATGTAAAAATTAACATATTTATATGTTTAAGCCCATTATAGCCTGAAATTTAGATGATTTAGAATAAATCTCTCCAGAATAGTAATCACATTGATTGGCCACATGGAGCTCAAGGCAAGAAAAGAAATCTAGCAAATGGTAGGATGAGATCTATTAAAAATGGTTTGCAGAAACTGTCAGCAGATGTGTTGAGCAAGATATAGAGGTCAATGGGGAATGAAAGTACAGTGCAAACTCAGCATGTGCCATATTCTAATGTCTGTGTTTCTGCTGCATTTGTTACGCTGGATCCAGATATTCTTAATATCAATTGCTGTCTGAATTCTCTACTGTGAAATCTGGCTTCAGTTATAAAAACCTCAGCTGTCAAAATATTTTTTTTCACCATTTTAAAATTATGTCAATAGCTATACCCTTCTTACTAAAAAGAAATACATAGAAATTCCAAAAAAGAGAAAACCTTAATTTTATCATCCAAAAGCAACCAATTTTAATATTTTTGTATATTAATGTTTGATCTTTTTAAAAATTATTACCATAGATAATATTCAGACTTCATATACTAATTTAAATGTGTTTATGTTTATAAAAATATTAAATGTACCCATTAGGATGGCTATAATCAAAAAAGAAAGATAATAAAATAAATTCATGAGAATGTGGAGAAAGTGTAGCTTCGTATTACCAGTGGGGATGTAAGAAGGCATACCATTTTGGAAAACACTTTGGATAAAAGTTTTTCAGATTCTTAAAAACCTCAACATACACCTGCCATGTGAATCATTCATTCATTCCAATACTGATATTTACCCAACATAAAAAAAAATGAAAAAAACAGATGTCCATGCAAATACTTTTACACTAGTGTTTGTAGCAACCTTAACCATATAACCAAAAAAGTGGAAGCAATCCAAATATCTATCAGCTGGTAAATAAGTGACAGAATTTAGCTTATCAACACAAAAAATGGAATGCCATTTATTATTTAAAAATAATGAACTACTGTTGCATGATATACTTCCAAATGATTATGCCCAATGAGAATGTAAGTTTTAAAGACTACATATTGTTTCATTCTGTTTATATAAAATATCCAGTAAAGGTAATACAATAGAAAATGTAGAATTGTAGCTGCTTGGAGGTAAGGGTGGAAGAGGGATTATCTGCAATCAGAAGAATTTTTTGGGTGATATAAATGATCTAAAATTTGATTGCAGTGGTGGGTTCATATCTCTGACATATTCACAAAAAATCAATTTATTATGTCTAAAATAACTTTTTGGTAGGCAAATACCTCAATTAGGCTGATTTATTACTCACTTTAATTGTGGCTGAAGTATGGAGTCAATGCCTAATAAGATTTTTATAAGAATTAAGATGACACGTGGGAGGCTACGTCACACGTGGGAGGCTACCTTTTGCAGATAATAGTCACTTGGTGAAGAAGAGTTTCCATTTTCTAATAGACAATTACTTTAATAAGCACAGTGAATCATCCTAGAGAACAGTGACTTCATCTGCTTTCTCTAATCAACTTGTCTTTATTATCTGATATAGTGCTTGACACATTGTAGCCTTTTATGTAATATGTTGAATAAATATAAAAAAGAATGCATATACGAACATGTAATGTTCAATGAAGAATTATTTTAAAAGCATCTATTAAAAAAAGGCCATGCACTAGGTGATTAATGAAAAGTATTACCCTAATGATAAAAAGAAACACTTCTTTAAATGAAGATAAATTATTTAACATTTTTTGAGTGAGATATTTATGATTTTAATTTTCATTAGGTTTTACATTATCAAATATGCACTTAAGATATTATTTTTAAAACTGTCATTAAATAATTGAACATCAGGAATCAAAATTCTGAAGTCCAAAATCTTAAGAGTTGGAAAGAATCTTGAACATGCTATGTTCTATCTTGTGTTCCACAGAAGAATTCAACTGGACGTCTGTGAATTTAAGACTCTGATTAATTACTAATTCAAATTGTAGAATCTATTGCAAAATTGGCTCACATTAATGCCATATGGATATATAGGTCCATTAAAATTCAGCAAGCACCAGAATGATAAAATTTAAGTTTTTTACCACAAAGTCTGTAGAGAAAGAAAGAGAGAAAAAGACATTACTAAAAGATCAAGCTCAACTCATTTGGGGAGTGGACCAAATTCTTCTCAATGAGGATTTGAACTTGGGACAGGATGAAGCTGTACTCCACTTCTACACAATTGAGCCTTTCTGCTTGCTCAGGTCAGACTCAATTTTGGAACCTGCACATACTTTAAGGAGAAGATTAATAATTATATTTGTCATTCTTCAGAAGGAGATGGTAATTAGGGAAATATAAGTGGAAAGATGTTTTTTTCTTTATTTTAAATTATACTTTAAGCTCTGGGGTATATGTGTAGATCATGCAGGATTGTTACATAGGTATACACATGCCATGGTGGTTTGCTGCATCCATCCCCCCGTCATCTACATTAGGTATTTCTCCTAATGTTATCCCTCCCCAGTGCTCCCACCCCCTGCTATTCCTCCCCTGCCCCCCAACAGGCCCTGGTGTGTGATGTGCCCCTCCCTGTGTCCATGTGTTCCCATTGTTCCACACCCAGTTATGAGTGAGAACATGCGGCATTTGGTTCTCTGTTCTTGTGTCAGTTTGCTGTGAATGATGATTTCCAGATTCATCCATGTCCCTGCAAAGGACGTGAACTCATCCTTTTTTATGGCTGCATAGTATTCCATGGTGTATATGTGCCACATTTTCTTTATCCAGTCTATCATTGATGGGCATTTGGGTTGGTTCCAAGTCTTTGCTATTGTAAACAGTGCCACAATGAACATATGTGTGCATGTGTCTTTATAACAGAATGATTTGTAATCCTTTGGGTATATACCCAGTAATGGGATTGCTGGGTCAAATGGTATTTCTATTTCTAGATCCTCTAGGAATCGCCACACTGTGTTCCTCAATGGTTGAACCAATTTATACTCCCACCAACAGTGTAAAAGTGTTCCTATTTCTCCACATTGTCTCCAGCATCTGATGTCTACAGATACTTTAATGATCGCCGTTCTACCTGTCATGAGATGGTATCTTAATGTGGTTTTGATTTGCTCTAATGACCAGTGATGATGAGCATTTTTTCATGTTTGTTGGCTGCATAAATGTCTTCTTTTGAGAAGTGTCTGTTCATATCGTTTGCCCACTTTTTGATGGGGTTGTTTGTTTTTTTCTCTTAAATTTGTTTAAGTTCTTTGTAGATTCTGGTTATCAGCCCTTTGTCAGATGGGTAGATTGCAAAAATTGTTTCCAATTCTGTTGCTTGTCAGTTCGCACTAATGATTGTTTTGTTCGCTGTGCAGAAGCTCTTAAGTTTAATTAGATCCCATTTGTCTATTTTGGCTTTTGTTGCGATTGCTTTTGGCGTTGGGAAAACTGGCTAGCCATGTGTAGAAAGCTGAAACTGGACCCCTTTCTTACACATTATACAAAAATTAACTCCAGATGTATTAAAAATTTAAATACGAACAAGACCAAACGTCATAAAAACCTTAGAAGAAAACCTAGGCAATGCCATTCGGGACATGGCATAGGCAAGGACTTCATGACTAAAACACTAAAAGTGGAAATATTTTTTGAGAGGAAATATCTTAGAGAAAAATGGAAAGGGAGGCAGGAAGGCTGAAAAACTTCCAAAAACTCCTTCAGAGTGAATGAGAAAGGAAAGAGACATTGGTTTAAGTGTCCTAGATGTCTTGTAGTCTGAGGAAGATTTGGAAGACTGTCTTTAGAGTTCAGGAGACCATCAGAGAAATTCCTTCCTAACATGAATGAGCACATTGATAGATTTCAGTTTAGCTATAAGTTCTGACTCAGTTACCCTTTCTGTCACAGGAGTTCTGCAAGCTTGATTCTTGTGGTGTCATAGAGATTTAATGTACAGGCTCAGTTCTTCTGAATTTCATCATATTGATCTTTAGTCAGCAATCAGTAAATTGTAATGAAATTAATTAACTTAAATTGATTGAAAAATGCAGAATATCCAGCATGATTATGTAAAGAGTTCTGATGCAAAACGTTTTTTCAGAAACGAGAATTTTAGGTAAAGGTACAAGTGTTTGCCATACATCTTTTATAGTTGTTGCAGTTATTTTGTCTACATGCTGTGTCAAGAGTATTGGCACCATGAATTTCCCTATTTTTATGCAACAGTTTTTTCATTCTTTTGGAAGAATACGTGTTTACAATAATGTTCTTACTTCTCCTCACTGCAGAAAATATACATATTGCAATAAGCTTGGCCGTTGGTTGTACAGATTGCTTGAATCTCACTGGTGCAAGTATGCCATCCAGATTTGAACAGAAAACAGTTTGGCTGAAGAATATGGATATACATCATAAAATTTACCAAATAATTAATATTTTAACAGTTGTTCTTTATTTCTAATATAAAGTGCCACACATCAAAATAGGACAAATATATTCTATATGTAGGCTTAAAAGCAAACACTAATGTAAGCACAGCGCTGTTAAAATTTAAAAATATTATATCTCCTATTATTTACAAAAAATACAATTTTGATGAATTTGCCAAACATTCCTTTTTCTCTTAACTAACTTCATCTTTCTATCACACTAAAAAAATCTTAAAACTGTACTTTCTATTTTTTATTTCCATCTTTTTCCATAGTTTCAGCACATACATACACACCCACAGACACCCCCCTCCCTCCACGCACAAACACAATTTGGTTAGTTTCCACAGTTTGGCAATTTACATAAATAAAACAATATTTTGTATTCTTTTTTTAAATTATCCTTTAAGTTTTGGGGTACATGTACAGAACGTGCAGGTTTGTTACGTAGGTATACACATTCCTTTGTGGTTTGCTGCATCGAACCCCCTCATCATCTATGTTAGGTATTTCTCCTAACGTTATCCCTCCCCAATACCCCCACCCCCTGCTATCTCCCCCCACCCTCCCCTGCAACAGGCCCCAGTGTGTGATGTTCTCCTCCCTGTGCCCATGTGTTCTCATTGTTCAACACCCACTTATGAGTGAGAACATGTGATGTTTGGTTTTCTGTTCTTGTCAGTCCACTGAGAATGATGGTTTCCAGCTTTATCCATGTCCTTGCAAAGGACAGAAACTCATCCTTTTTAATGGCTGCATAGTATTCCATAATTTATATGTGCTACATTTTCCTTATTCAGTCTGTCTTTGATGGGTATTTGGGTTAGTTACAAGTCTTTGCTATTGTAAAAGGGGCCACAATAAACATACATGTGCATGTGTTTTTATAATGGAATATTTTACAGTTCTTTGCATATATACCCAATAATGGGATTGCCAGGTCAAATGGTATTTGTATCTCTAGAGCATTGAGGAATCACCACATTGTCTTCCACAATGGTTGAGCGATATGACCTACATTTTGCACTTCTCTATGACCTTTGTTTATTTTGATGTACAGGGCTATAATTTATTGTTTTTACATATTCCAATGTATAAATACATGGTGTCTTAGAATAGGTCATTTGAATTGGCTCTCTTTTCTTTTCCTAATATTTTGATAGGCTGAACATTTCTATGCTTAACAACATTAACCTGTCTTAGATACTTGTGTGCAATAAGATTTGTGCCCCCAAATGTACATTTTCACCTTATCATTTCTTGCCTGCCACTATGGAAGACATGACTTTTTATTTCTCCCATGATTGTGAGGCCTCCCTAGCCACATGGAACTGTGAACCCATTAAACCTCTTTTTCTTTATAAATTACTCATTCTAGAGTATGTCTTTATTAGCAATGTGAAAATGGACTAATACACAATTCTTCAAAAATGAGAGAGAAATAAAAGCCTTCCCAGACAAACAAACTGAGGGAATTACTCACCACTAGACTGGACTTATAAGAAATGCTTAAAGGAGCAGTACAACAATAAAGGACATCTTCAATGAGAACTACAAACCACTGATGAAGGAAATAAGAGAGGACACAAACAAATGGTAAAAAAAAAATCCATGCTTATGGATAAAAGGATCGATATCATGAAAATGGCCAAACTGCCCAAAGTAATTTACAGATTAAATTCTATCTATAGCAAGCTACCATTTACTATCTTCACAGAATTAGAAAAAATTACTTTAAATTTCATATGGAACCAAGAAAGAGCCTTTATAGCCAAGGCAATCCTAAACAAAAAGAGCAAAGCTGCAGGCATCACGCTACCTGACTTCAAACTATGCTACAAGGCTACAGTAACCAAAACAGCATGGTATAGGTACCAAAACAGATATATAGACCAATGGAACAGAACAGAGGCCTCAGAAATAATGCCACACATCTACAACCATCTGATCTTTGACAAACCTGACAAAAGCAAGCCATAGGGATAGGATTCCCTACTTAATAAATGGTGTTGAGAAAACTGGCTAGCCATATGCAGAAAACTGAAACGACCCCTTCCTTACACCTTATTCAAAAATTAACTCAAGATGGATTAAAGACTTAAACGTAAGACCTAAAACCATAAAAACCCAGAAGAAAACCAATACCAATTTAGGACATAGGCAAGGGCAGAGACTTTATGACTAAAATACCAAAAGCAATGGCCACAAAAGTCAAAATTGACAAATGGGATCTAATTAAACTAAAGAGCCTCTGCACAGCAAAAGAAACTATCATCAGAGTCAACAGGCAACCCACAGAATGAGAGAAAATTTTTGCAATCTATCCATCTGACAAAGGACTAACATCCAGAATCTACAAGAAACTTAAATGAATTTGCAAGAAAAAAACAAACCACCTCATCAAAATGTGGGTGAACGATATGAATAGATACTTATCAAAAGAAGAGACTGATGTGGCCAACAAACACAAGAAAAAAAGCTCATCATCACTGGTCATTAGAGAAGTGCAAACCAAAACCACAATGAGATACCATCTAACACCAGTTAGAATGGTGATTATTAAAAAGTCAGGAAACAACAGATGCTGGAGAGGATGTAGAGAAACAGGAACGTTTTTACACTGTTGGTGCGAGTGTAACTTAGTTCAATCATTGTGGAAGACAGTGTGGCCATTTCTCAAAGATCTAAAACCAGAAATACCACTTGACCCAGCAATCCCATTACTGGGTATATACCCAAAGGATTATAAATCACACTACTATAAAGACACATGTACACATATGTTTATTGCAGCACTATTCATGGTAGCAAACACTTGCAACCAATCCAAAAGCCCATCAATAATAGGCTGGATAAAGAAAATGGGGCACAGACACACCATGGAATACTATGCAGCCATAAAAAAAGATGAGTTCATGTCCCTTGCAGGGACATGGATGAAGCCAGAAATCATCATTCTCAGTAAACTAACACAGGAACAGAAAACCAAACATTGCATGTTCTCACTCATAAGTGGGAGTTGAACAATGAAAACACATGGACAAAGAGGGGAACATCATGCACTGGGGTCTGTTGGGGGATGGGGGGAAGGGGAAGGATAGCACTAGGACAAACACCTAATGTAGATGATGGTTGATGAGTGCAGCAAACCACCATGGCACATGTATAACTGTATGTAGCAAACCTGCATGTTCTGCACATGTATCCCAGAACCTAAAGTATGACAAATAAAAAAGAAATAGCCAATAATTCATACCATGAAAACACAAAACTTACCAGTTTAGGTAAGTCTATAGCCATACTCAGAATACTCCAGTACTGTAATAGCATTATATACATCTTTTACTATTCTCTTATAATGGCCTAAAGTCTAAAAGATCAAAAATATCAGTGTTGAAAAACTCACAAAATATAAAAATGTAAATTAACGTAATTAAAATACAAATTCTGATGGGAGAAGATCTAGAAATATTTTTATGTAAAAAAAGTTAAGTTGTTATTAGCTTAAAATAGTCATTACAACTAAAAGACTCTTTCAGCTCCTTGGTAATCATACACATAGAAACACAGTAAGTATGCGAATAAGAGAGAAAGGAAACAATGCTTAGCACTGCAAAAAAAACCCACCATATCACAGAGATAAGCATCAAGAGAGGAAGAATGGAACGAATGATTCACAAAACAACCAGAAGGCAAAAAATGGCTGGAGTAAGACCTTTCCTATCAATAACGACCTTCAATGTAAATGGATTAAATTCTCCAATTAAAAGATAGGGATAAATTAGAAGCCAACATGGTGAATTAGTATCCAAGATGAAGTTGCTTTTGCCTCCATGTTCTTCAATAAATTGTGCTGAAAAATTGGAATAGACAAATGCAGAAGAATGACACTAGATTTCTACCCCTACCCACATGCAAAAATCAACTCAAAGTGGATTAAAGACTTAAATATAAAATTTCAAACTATGAAAGGACAGGAAGAAAACATAGGGGAAATGTTTTACCACATTGGATTGAGCAAGGATTTTTAAATAAGACTTCAAAAGCCCAGACAACCAAAGGAAAAATAAACAAATGTGATTACATTCACTAGAAAGTTTCATTTTGGAAGGATAAATAAGTTCTGCATTGCTTGCTTGAAAAATTGCTAACAGACCAAATTTTAAATGTTCTTACAATAAAAATGGTAAGTGAGGTTATAGATATGTTAATTTGTTTGACTTTATCATTCCATGAGAATCTGAAGAAATTGGAACTCTCTTGCAGTTCTGGTGGGAAGAATATAATGGTTTGGTCACTGCGGAAAACCGTTTGGCATTTCCTCGAAAAGTTAAAACAGAGTTATTATGTGATTCAGTGATTTTATTCCTAAGTCTCTACCCAAGATAAATAAAAATATATGGTCACACAAAAACTTGTATAAGAATGTTCATAGTCACATTGTTCATAATAGCCAGTAAGAATAAACAACCCAGATGTCTATCAGTTTATGGCCAGATAAACAAATGTGGTATAGCCACACAACGGAATATTATTTGGTCATAAAAAAGGAAAGACATACAGACACATGTCACAGTATAAATGAACCTTGAAAACATTGTGCTAAATGAAAGAAATCAGTAACAAAAGACCACATAAGACGTATATGTTTCCAAACATATAAAAGTTATAAAAATATTGTATGATTTATTTATGTAAATTTTTCAGAATAGGAAAATTCATAGAGACAAGAAGTAGATTAGTAGTTGCCAAGAATAGATAAAGTGGGGAATTGAGAAGTGCATAGGTGTTCTGGAGTAGGGTAAATGATAAAAATGTTCTACAATCCGATAGTGATAATGGTTGTACAATACTGTGAATATGCTAAAAGTTATGTAATTGTAAACTTTAAAATAGTGAACTTTAAGTTTGATAAATTTTATCTCAATATAAAAACACTTTTTTTCTTACCAAATATTAGTTTTCAAATACTGTTACATTTCCTTGGTCTTACTCTCATTCTAGCTAAAACATGAAGCTAATGTGTGTCCAGCAAGATTCTTATGAGAAATAAGTTACATAACGTGCAGGATGTGGGAAGTTAACTCAGCGAGCTTGTGTGGAAAACAGGCAACGAGTTAGAGTTTTTATTCATTAATGGATACTATCTTCTGTCAGTACACTGAATGTTTCTAGAGCAGGGTTCTCTAACTCCTAGTTCGTGACTGGCACTAATCCATGGACTGTTGAGAACCCAGCAGCACAGCAGGAGGTGAGCAGCAGGCCAGCAAGCATTAGTGCCTGAGCTCCGCCTCCTGTCAGGTCAGTGGGGTATTAGATTCTCATAGGAGCATGAACCCTATCGTGAACTGCACATGTGAAAGATCTAGGTTGTGAGCTCCTTATGAGAATCTAATGCCTGAAGATGTGAGATGGAACAGTTTTATCCCCAAACCATCCTCATTTAACCCCCTGTCTGTGGAAATATTGTCTTCCACGAAACCAGTCCCTAGGGCCAAAAAGGATGGGGACTACTGTCCTAGTGACAATATCTGCTTTTACTTATCACATTTTTTCTAGCTTTACAAATAGGACCTTATGCATATTAGATTTTTTTTTAAATGTTGAATGTAAAAAAAAAATCTGTGAATTTACTAGCATTGATTGAATAATGTTTTTATACATGCCCTCTATAATTAAAAACAGAATATGAAATTGGTTGAATGCATTTTTTAAATGTAGCTCTACAAGTATACATTCTAATGGATGCTTTCATCACCAACGGAGACTACACAGGTAGATGAATAAGTAACTCACACTTAGATCTTCATTTTAGATGTGAAATTTTACTGAAAAGGAGAGCATGCCTGATACAAAATACGTGGCAGGTTGAGAGTTATCTTCCAGTAGTCAATCTACATTTCTGCTGGTAAAGTCAAGTTTTGAATGATCATGTGATCACCCAAATAAAGTCCTGTTGGTTGAGAGATGAGAGAATTGGAGACATATTGGACTTGGATCACAAATGGATATTCTAGGTTAGGGAAGGCAAGTAGAGTTGTCTGGCATCTTAGGATCTCCACCCTCTCTCTCTTGACTAATTCGTACATGGGAAAATGTACATACATACATTTTTTTCTACCAATTCTCAGAAATCTTACAGTATCTGAATAGACTCTGCTATGCATTTAATTATAGAAATGTCCTATGTCTTAGAATTTAAGTCCATGTTACCTAACATTCATGATCAGAAGATCCTAAGATTAACTTGAACTATTTGTTAGAATTCAAATTACCAGATAACTCTCCTAGAAGTTCTGATTATTTGGAATAAAAAGGAGAACAGTTATCCATACTTTTGATAAACACAAAGTATATTATTTGGTCATCTTTGAAAATGTTTTTAAATTGTAATTACCAAAAGTGTTTATGTGTATTAATATACTACTGAACAAAAAAAAAATGTTTTAATAAAGATAATGTCATTTAACATTTTATTGAGTGAAACAGGCATGATTGTAAATTGCATTAGGTTTTACAATATCAAACACATAACTAAGCTAATAATTTTTCAAACTATCATTTAATAATGGAAAGTAGAAAATAAAAATTATTTAATCACAGGTTCTTAGAGTCAGAAAGAGCCTTCAACATCTTATGTTCCATCTGATGTGCTATAGAAGGAGTCAACTAGTCATCTAAAAATATAAGGTTCTGATTGAGAAGATGCCAGTTTTTTGTAGAATCCGCCATAAAATAGGATTATAATAAGATCCTCAGCAATTGCCATAATGATTAAATTCAATCTTTTCTTCACCTTCTCTGAAAATTAAAAAAAAAAAGAGAGAAGAAAAATAATTTATTACAGGAATATTTTTTAACTCTCTGGCTATTGTACAATATGCTTATCAACAAGGAAGATATGAACATATAGCCATTTGGAAAATCTGTGCTCCACTTCTATAAGCAGTGGGGTCTCATCTGTTCCCTGCACAAGTTCTCTTGCCATCTGGGGCTACCTGGCTAGGTTTGCCTAGTCTTGACTCAGTCTTGAGACCTGCTCAGACTCAAGACAGGAGATTAAAGATTGTCTTATGTGTGGTTTCTATAGACACAAAAAACAGTTTGAGAATTAAATGTGCGAAGATTTTAAGAGAGGAAATACCTGTGAGAGCAAATGTGAAGGAAGGGAAGAAGGCTGGCTGAACCTTTACACTGCAAACTCTTTCAGAAAGCAGGAGGCAGGAGAAAGAAAGGGAGGTTAAGTGGAAGTGTCCTGGACTGCTCTGAGCTCCAAGGAAGATTTAGAGGCTGTCATAGAGTTCAGGTGACAAAGCCGATCATCATAGGAGTCCCCCTAACATTAAAGGGCCCAGTTGTGATGGATTTCTGTATTAGATTTTTTGCTCAGTGATACTTTCTATAGATTGGAGCTGCATCATGAAGATTATCATTTGGTACTGGGGCTTTGGAATCACATTATTACAGTCACTAGTTTACCATTAGAAATTGATGAGTTTGTGTCCTTTGTAGGGACATGGATGAACCTGGAAACCATCATTCTCAGCAAACTGACAGAAGAGCAGAAGATCAAACACCATATGTTCTCACTCATAGGTGGGTGTTGAACAATGAGAACACATGGACACAGGGAGGGGAGCACTACACACTGGGGTCAGTTGGGGGGAAATAAGGGAGGGACGGGGGGGGGGGGGGAGCTGGGGAGAGATAGCAAGAGGAGAGATGCCAGATGTAGGTGATGGGGAGGAAGGCAGCAAATCACACTGCCACATGTGTACCTATGCAACAATCTTGCATGTTCTTCACATGTATCCCCAAACCTAAAATGCAATAAAATAAATGGGAAAAAAAAAAGAAATTCATAATTTAATTAAATTGATTTGTGCTTTTACAGAACATTTATTAGAGCTATGTCGATAGGTCAAATACAAAAATACATTTAGAAATGCAAATTTAGAGAAAAGTACAAGTGTGATCCTTGATTTTTATAGTTAGTACAGTTATAGTCTATATAACTTAGATTTATACCCAAGTCATTAGAAACATGAGTTTTCCTATAGTTTTGTGATGGTTTCTTTATTACTTTAGAGAGCTAATATTTAATCTTCTGTACTTACAACTTTTCACTGCAGAAAATGCATCTATTTCTATAAGTCCGGCCATTGGTTGCACAGACTGGATCATTTTCTTTGGTGCAATAATATGGGTAATCAGCATATAAATCACAGTTTGGCTGTTAAACATAAAGAGAAAACATAGAATTTATCAGATAATTGACTTTTTGAGTAAAATATTCTTTATCCCACATACATATAATGCTAAACAGTACATCAAAATAAAAAAGCTGTATTGTATATTGAGGTTTTAAAGCCATGTAAATGACTGAAGTTATCTGTATAATTTAGCCTCCCTGTACCCACTTCTCCTTGTACCCAGATCAACTATTTCCATTATTTTATATCATAAGAAATTATAGTACTGAATTTTATCATTCCCTTGTCTTTCTCAATGATTTTATTTCATTCATATGTATTCATATATGTGTGTTTGCATATTATCTGTATAATCATAAAGATACAGTTATATATATATTAAGTGTTGTCAGCAGTATTGGTAATTTACAAAACAAAAATAGTGTCTGTGTTCTTATATAATCTGCTTTTTAAATGTTTTTGTGACCTTTATTCAGATGTTTAGAACCGTAGTTCATTTTCTTCACCTCTATGTGATATTCCACTACGTGACTATATGAAAATTATTGTTTCATTTGCCCTTACTTGTATAATTTTTTAATCTTGTCTTAGTAGGACATTTATACTATAAACATCCTTTAACACATATTAGATGGTTATGTATAACAAGACTTAAGGCAATTAAAGAATTTTTGAATAATGGGACACTTTTACCTTGTGTATAGTGCCAAAATAATTTTATACGGCTGGCAGATTCTATTTCTTAACCTTAGTATAGCAGGAGCACCGGAAATTTCTTTTGACTGGCTTTTTAAAATTTTGTCTTTACTTTTTGAGGAATCATTCTGTTATGCTTTTTGTTTGATGAACTTTGCTTTTTAAATTTACAATATAAGAAAGTGGAAAGATTTTTCAGCTCCCATTTTAATCAGTACTAACTTACCTTCTTGCGATTGTTTTTTGAAGGTGCAAAAGAAGTTTCTGCAATCAATGCACAAAGGACAAATTAAAATTAAACAGTGGTGGGAGGATGGGAAACATAATTTTTTATGTGAAGTGCATGTACTTCTTAGCAACAGAAAAATATGTAAATTCCTTATTTATGACCCTAAAGGTAAAAACGTATGCTTTTGTGCCAATGTTAATGCAATACATTCATAAAATGACTTCCAGTCTGGAAATATTTTATTATTCCCAAATTAAGATCACTTGTGACAAATACTTTTATGCAATGTTTAATAATTCCCCAAATCTCCTTTCGAAAAAAACGGAGTTTTTTCCATTTTTTTAGATGAGACAGCTGAGTCAGACAAATTAATGCCTTGTATAAGTGCCTTAATATGAATAAATTAATTAGTACTCAGCTCTAATGTAAGGGATCTATCCAACATCTCACAGTTACTTTATTATGAAATTCGTGAGCCACTTTGAGCTTTAAGAGAGATAACTTGTCAGCAAAAGGATCAGTGAGTCTTCTTCTTACTAGACAAGACCTTGACTTTAGTACACTAAGAGCTGACAAAAAATCAGATTGTTAAGGAATACAGGGAAATGAGAAAAGTGATTCACTGATTAGATTTTATATAAAGACACTTATTCCCTGTTTCAGTTCACCAATTTAAAGATTGCAAATCCAACAAAACTGGCCCTCCTTTCCTAGGTTATAGCAGTTATTTACTGCATTTTCTAAGAAATGTAAAATTCTTCATCGAGGACTGAAAAACTTACTCACCAGAGTAAAGAAGAAATCCCAAGGCAATGATGAAAGTAGCTTTGATCCATGATGAGAAGAAATACATTTTGTCACGTCTGTGGATGAAACCTTTAGAAACATTTCAAACACATAGAACAGGAAAAAATTACCCATTTCTAAGTGAAAGTTTCTTACAGATAAAGGAACTATTTTTCCCCTCGAGATTACTAATCATAGTGGACTCTTCCCTTCATTCTTCCCCAACCTTCAGGCATAGCAAGACATGACACGTGAATAGAAGGCTCTTGGAAACCCTAGGAAAAATTCTCTTCACACATTTAATAAAAATCTGTTCACTCTCCAAACCCTTTGGGTTAGCCCACAAGGAGCCTGGCTACATTTAAGGACATATTCACATTAAAATCTCAGTTTTTCCTTAGAAAACAGGAACAGTTATTTCGGGAGGGATGAATCTGGAGCAGCCCTCACAGCAAAGAGATACCAGGGCTGTGAACCCCGACCCCAACCATCTAAAACAGAAAAATGGTGGTAAGTGAGGCCAGCAGCTCTACAAGATGTGTTTGTTTTATTTACCTTTTCGTTCTCCACCACCTCTACCTAGCTAAGGACTCTTCTTTATTGATCTGTTGATGAGCTTTGTGGGGGTAAGACAGATAGATGCCCAGGGCAGATAAGATGTAGAGGCATGAGGAGTTTTGCCTGGAAGCTGTGAAGTAGCTCCTGTGACATAATTCTCATTTTTCTCAGCAGATCTTCCCTCAGCAGGAGGTTTGGAACGATTTGATCTGATATATCCAGAAGTCGTAAGAGTACTTAGAGATCCAAGTTAGAGAGCAGAAGTGAAAGCGTTCCAAGCTGCTGAGTTGGAAAAGGCCACAGCATAAAAGAAAAAGAAAAATGAATTTGGGAAATTGTCATTTAAATTAGACACTTAGTATTTTGCAACCTTAGAAACACATTAAATTTAATTGCGGGTTTAGATTTTATTAGACTTTTTATTTTGAAATAAATGTAGAGTTACATAAAATTTTAAGTACAAATGAAGAGAGAGTTCTTGGGTTTCCTCTTACCGGTTTTGTAAATGGGAACATCTTGTAAAACTAGAGTACAAATTCATAACTGAGAATAAACATTAGCTAGAGACATTTAACCCACGTCCATTTCCAGTGTCAAGATGGTGAATCAATTGTTTGTGCCTGAGGCCTGAGTAATGATATGTTTGAAAATCTCTCAGATGACCCTCAGGCAGTCACTGCAGAATTTAAAGTAGAAAGAGATTTCATAAGGGTAATTTTATCTTCTTCACAGTCTGATTTCTGGAAAGAGCTTTGTTAGTTGAAAACCCTGAGTTCAAATTTTTATCTACCATTGAATAATCTTGACATAATAGACAGGCTGGCTTGCTTTTCTTTCTTTCTTTCTTTCTTTCTTTCTTTCTTTCTTTCTTTCTTTCTTTCTTTCCTTCTATCTTTCTTTTCTTCTTCCTTTCTTTTTCTTTTCTTTCTTTCTCTTTCTTTTACTTTCTTTCTTTCTCTTTCTTTCTTTCCTTCTTTCCTTCTTTCTTTCTTTCTCTTTCTTTCTTTCCTTCTTTCTTTCTTTCCTTCTCTTTCTTTCTTTCCTTCTTTCTTTCTTTCTTTCTCTTTCTTTCTTTCCTTCCTTCTCTTTCTTTCTCTCTTTCTTTCTTTCTCTTTCTTTCTTTCCTTTTTTCTTTCTTTCTTTTTCTTTCTCTTTCTTTTTTTCTTTCTTTCTTTCTTCCTTTCTTTCTTTCTCTCTTTCTCTTTCTTTCTCTCTTTCTTTCTTTTCTCTTTCTTTCTTTCCTTCTTTCTTTCTTTCTCTATCTTTCTTTCCTTCTTTCTTTCTCTTTCTTTCTTTTTCTTTCTTTCACTTTCTTTCTTTCTTTCTTTCTTTCTTTCTCTTTCTTTCTCTTTCTCTTTCTTTCTTTCTCTTTCTTTCTTTCTTTCTTTCTCTTTCTCTCTCTCTTTCTTTCTTTCTTTCTGAGATGGAGCCTTGCTTTGTTGCCAGGCTGGAGTGCAGAGGCGCGATCTCGGCTCACTGCAACCTCTGCCTCCCACATTCAAGTGATTCTCCTGCCTCAGCTTCCCGAGTAGCTGGGACTACAGGCACGCACAACCATGCCCAACTAATTTTTGTATTTTTAGTAGAGACGGGGTTTCACCATATTGGTCAGGCTAGGCTGGTCTCGAACCTCTGACCTTGTGATCCACCCATCTTGGCCTCCCAAAGTGCTGGGATTATGGGCATGAGCCACCACGCCTGGCTTATTCAGACTTTCTTATCCATAATTTCCTAATTTTATGTGAGTATAAGAATTTATATCTCATAGGTTTGTCATAAATATAAGGAATACAATATAAAAAGCACAATTAGTACTTTTTACTTAATTTACTAATTACTTAAATAGTAATTAAGTACAATTAGTACTCAAATTGTGAATTATATTTGTCACCTTAATATAGCCTTTTTTATTTTGTAGTATAAATAACAAATTATTTGAGGGAAAATTAAACTGAAGTTGAGATTTGAAGTTACTGTGAAGCCCATATTTCCACACGTTGGTCTTATCTTTTTATATGTGTTCAACAGCAGAGATTAAGAGCAGGAGAGACCACCAATGATTTACAGCCGGCCACATGTTTTTGAAATTAGCCAATAAAGGGAAGATTAGACGTGGATTATTTAACATAGTTTCCTGAAGAAAAAAATATATTTGATTCAACTTGTGACAGAAGTGAAATAAGAAAAACTATGTCTTTAAAATGAAAATGATGGTAAAATAGAGAGAGTAACTGGAAACAAGAATATTCTTTAGTATGCCCACTATCACTACTCCCTAAGTTATGGGCAAATGAACTCACTATTCTGGGAAAAACCAGAGAATCTGAATTTAATCTAGGCATTTGAAACATCAACTGAGATTTGCATAGGACATGCCTCCAGATTCCTGAATAATGCAGTCTTCTCCGGAGACCACATGCTTTTGAAAATACAACTATAAAAGTCCACATTTACTAAGCTTCCAAAGTTGATCAGTCTTCTAATTTGCCTTTTCTCTCAGAAGAAGATGAAGTGACTTGGTAACAGTTTCCCCTATGAGACAGTAAAGCACAATTGGGTAGGCACTGTTGTGAGTAAAATAGTGTCTCAGGAGGTGCAAGTATAGTGCTCAGATTCATTCTTCTGGGAAGGAAAGTAGGTGCTGAAGAGAAACATAATAAAGTTTCAGGTATTATTTGAATATAAAGATAGGTAATCACTTGCTGGGAGATTTCTAAATACGGGAGGCTTGTTAGAGTATCCCTCACTAACTGGCCATTTACATCTGTAAGCGGGGGACAAGAGACTTGCCTATCTAGCTCTCTGCAAAACAGATGGTAGACAGACAGATAGATAGATAGACAGAGAGACATGGGCACAGAGGATGACTCAGGGGAAAGAATTTTGACATTCTAAGGGACTCTGTTATTGACGAATGAGGTCTATACTAGGGCCAGATATGGCTCTATTAGCAAAATCAGGAATCCAATAGAATAGTACTCTGACCCAGATCCATATTGATTAACACAAATAGATTTATTGACATATTCAGACTCCCTGTGATCTGATATCCTTGTTGTCAGGAAATGAGTTAACATAAGCACCATTGAGAAATTTGTGATCACAATAACAGCAGAAAAGGAAGGTTATGCAGATAGCTTGAAATTGTAAAAAATAACAAATGTCATGATACTATTTGAATTTTTACACACATATGAAATATATAGAAATAAAAACATATACAGAAAAGAAAACATATCTAATAAATGTTTAATAGTTAAATTTGATCACAGAAATTTTAGGAATGAGACAAATTTTCCAGAAAATTCAAAACAAAAATGTCTGCATTCACTTAGATGTATACAAAGTGAACTTATAACTGTAAAATAAATTTTAATTATACACACAGATTAATTGGTATTGTTTATTCAAAACTGATTGAGACAGGAGACAGACAAATTTTTAGGCAGAAAGGGATGAGTCTCTGGGGAAACCCGACCTTCAAGCCAAAGACAGTTTAAAATCTGAAAACCAAGCTGCTGATTCTGGACAGAGTCCATGATTGGAGTGATCGTTGCTTCCTTCAGAGCTGCTGGTTCTGGACAGAGTCCATGACTGGAGTGATTGTTACTTCCTTCAGAGCTGCTGGGCAAGGACGTTTAAGTTTGCTGAAGCTACACCCACAACCACCCCTTTTCCCATGTGCTCTGTCCCAGGAAGGTGGAGGCTTTATTTATAAGTCCCTGATGGGCTTCTGCCTCTTGTCAGAGATGCCCTGCCCAGCAAGAAGGGAGTCTAGTGACAGTCTGCCGGCAGAGGCCTTGCTGAGCTGCGTGGGCTCCACCCAGTTACTGTGTAAACTTCCCAGTGACTTTGTTTACACAGGTGAGGTTAAAACCACCTACCCAATCATCAGCAATGGCAGACACCCCTCCCCACACCAAGCTGGAAGGTCCCAGGTTGAGCTCAGACTGCTGTGCTGGCTGCAAGAATTTCAAGCCAGTGGATCTTAGCTTGCTGGTCTTTGTGGGGGTAGGAACTGCCAAGCCAGATTACTTGGCTCCCTGGCTTCAGCCCTCTTTTTCAGGGGAATGAGCAGTTCTGTCTCATTGGCATTCCAGACACCACTGGCATATGAAAAGAAAGAAAAAATGGCCATCCAGTTTTGTGCCGAAAACCTGGGGCACTGATGTTGTAGGCACTGGAGGGAATGTCCTGGTCTGGAGGTTGTGAAGACACTGGGAAAAGTGCAGTACCTGAGCCAGAGTGTCAGAAAAAGTTCCTAATGGCTTCCCTTGGCTAGGAGAAGGAGTTCCCTGGCTCCTTGCCCTTCTTAAGTGAGACAACACCCTACCCTGCTTCAGCTCACGCTCCTTGAGCTATACCTACTGTCTATCCAGTCCCAATGAGATGAACCTGGTACCTCAGTTGGAAATGTGGAGAGCTCCTGCCTTCTGCATCACTCTTGCTGGGAACTGTGCACGGGAGTTCTTCCCAAAGTGTGACGAGAAATGAACAAAGCCTCGAAGAAATATGAGATTATGTGTAAAAAACAAATCTACGTTTGACTGGTATACCTGAAAGTGATGGGGAGAACGAAACCAAGTTGGAAAACACTCTGATATTATCCAGGAGAACTTCCTCAACCTAGCAAGGCAGGCCAACATTCAAATTCAGAAAATACAGAAACACCATAAAGATATTCTTCAATAATGCGAACCCCAAGGCACATAATCATCAGATTCACCAGAGTTGAAATGAAGGAAAAAATGCTAAGGGCAGCCAGACAGAAAGGTCGGGTTATCCACAAAGGGAAGCCCACTAGACTCACAGTGGATCTCTCAGCAGAAACCCTACAAGCCAGAAGAGAGTGAGTGCCAATATTCAACATGATTAAAGAAAAGAATTTCGACCCAAAATTTCATATCTAGCCAAACTAAGCTTCATAAGTGATGGAGAAATAAAATCCTTTAAGGACAAGAAACTGCTGAGAGATTTTGTAACCAACAGGCCTGCCATACAAGAGCTCCTGAAACAAGCACGAAACATGGAAAGGAACAACCAGTACCAGCCACTGAAAAAACATACCAAATTGTAAAGGTCATTGACTGCATCAACTAATGGCCAAAACAACCAGCTAGCATCAATATGTAGGATCAAATTCACACATAACAATATTAACCTTAAATGTAAATGGGCTAAATGACCCAACCAAAAGACACAGACCAGCAAATTGGATAAAGAATCAAGACCCATCAGTGTTCTGTATTCAGGAGAGCCATCTCACATGCAAAGTCACACATAGACACAAAATAAGGGGATGGAGAAAGATTTACCAAGAAAATGGAGAGCAAAAAAAGCAGGGGTTGCAAACCTAGTCTCTGATAAAACAGACTTTAAACCAACAAAGACCAAAACAGACAAAGAAATGCATTACATAATGGTAAAGGAGTCAATACAACAAGAAGAGCTAACTATTCTAAATATATATGCACCCAATACAGGAGCACCCAGATACGTAAAGCAAGTTCTTAATGACTTACAAAGAGACTTAGACTCCCACACAATAATAATGGCAGACTTTAACACCCCACTGTCAATATTAGACAGATCAGCGAAAAAGAAAATTAACAAGGATATCCAGGACTTGATCTCAGATCTGGACCAAGAGGACCTAATAGACATTTACAGAACTCTCCACCCCAAATCCATGGATGATACATTGTTCTCAGCACTACGTCCCACTTATTCTAAAATTGACAACATAATTGGAGGTAAATCACTCCTCAGCAAATGCAAAAAAACGAAAATCATAACAAACTCAGACCATAGTGCAATCAAATTAAAACTCAGGATTAAGAAACTCACTCAAAACCCCACAACTACATGGAAATTGAACAACCTGCTCCTGTATGGATAAATAATGAAATTAAGGCAGAAATAAACATGTCCTTTGAAACCAATGAGAATGACAATGTACCAGAATCTCTGGGACACATTTAAAGCAGTGTTTAGAAGGAAATTTATAGCACTAAATGCCCACAAAACAAATGAGAAAAGATCTGAAATCAACACCCTAACATCACAATTAAAAGAACTAGAGGAGAAAGATCAAACAAATTCGAAAGCTAGCAGAAGAAAAGAAATAACTAAGATCATAAGAGAACTGACGGAGATAGACACACACACACACACACACACACAAAAAACCTTCAAAAAAATCAATGAATCCAGGAGCTGGTTTTTTGAAAAGATCAACAAAATAGACTGCTAGCCAGACTAACACAGAAGAAAAGAGAGAAAAATCAAATAGATGAAATAAAAAAATGATAGAGGATATCACGACTGATCCCACAGAAATACAAACTACATCATAGAATACTACAAACGCCTCTATGCAAATAAACCAGTAAATCTAGAAGAAATGGATAAATTCCTGGGCACTTTCACCCTCCCAAGACTAAACAAGGAAGAAGCTGAATCCCTAAATAGACCAATAACAAGGTCTGAAATTGAGGCAGCAATTAATATCCTAACAACCAAAAAAGTCCAGGACCAGATAGGTTCACAGATGAATTCTACCAGAGGTACAAACAGAAGTTGGTACCATTCCTTCTGAAATATTCCAAACAATACAAAAAAAGGGATTCATCCCTAACTCATTTTATGAGACCAACATACCAAAGCCCAGCAGAGACACAACTGAAAAAGAAAATTTCAGGCCAATATCCATGATGAATATTGATGTGAAAATCCTCTATAAAATACTGGCAAACTGAATCCAAGAGCACACAAAAACCTTATCCATCATGATCAAGTCAGCTTCATCCCTGGGATGCAAGGCTGGGTCAACATACACAAATCTAGAAATGTACTCCATCACATAAACAGAACCAAAGACAAAACCACATGATTATCTCAATAGATGCAGGGAAGGCCTTCAACAAAATTCAACAGTGCTTTATGCTAAAAAACTCTCAATAAACTAGTTATTGGTAGAAAGCATTTTAAAATAAAAAGAGCTATTTATAACAAACCCACAGGTAATATACTGAATGGGCAAAATCTGGAAGCATTCCTTTTGAAAACTGGCACAAGACAAGGACTTCTCTCACCACACCTATTCAACACCAAATTGGAAGTACTGGCCAGGGCAATCAGGCAAGAAAAAGTAATAAAGTGTATTCAGTTAAGAAAAGAGGAAGTCAAATTGTCTCTATTTGCAGATGACATGATTGTATATTTAGAAGAACCCATTGTCTAAGCCCAAAATCTCCTTAAGCTGATAAGCAACTTCAGCAAAGTCTCAGGATACAAAATCAATGTGCAAAAATCATCAGCATTCCTATACACCAGGAATAGACTAACAGAGAGTCACGTCATGAGTGATCTCCCATTCACAATTGCTACAAAGAGAATAAAATACCTAGAAACACAACTAACAAGGGATGTAAAGGACCTCTTCAAGGAGAACTACAAACCACTGCTCAAGGAAATAAGAGAGGACAGAAACAGATGGAGAAACATTCTGTGCTCATGGTTGGGAAGAATCAATATTGTGAAAATGGTTATACTGCCCAAAGTAATTCATTTATTCAATGCTATTCCCATCCAACTACCATTGACTTTCTTCACAGAACTGAAAAAAAAAAAAAAAAAAAAAAAACCCAGAAAAAAAGCCTTAAATTTCATGTGGACCAGAAAAGAGCCCACATAGCCAAGACAATCCTAAACAAAAACAGAAACGAAAACAAAAACAAAAATGAAACAAATAACAACAAAAAGCCAAAGCTGGAGACATCGTACTACCTGACTTTGAACTATACTACAAGGCTACAGTAACCAAAACAGCATGGTACTGGTACCAAAACAGAGATGTAGACCAATGGAACAGAACAGAGGCCTCAGAAATAACACCACACATCTACAACCATATGACCTTTGGCAAACCTTACAAAAGCAACAGGGAAAGGATTCCCTATTTAACAAATGGTGTTGGGAAAACTGTCCAGCCATCTGCAGAAAGCTGAAACTGGATCCCTTCCTTACACCTTATACAAAAATTAACATCAGATGGATTAAAGATTTAAACATAAAACCTAACACCATAAAAACACGAGAAGAAAACGTAAGCAATACCATTCAGGACATAGGCATGGATAAGGACTTCATGACTAAAACACCAAAAGCAGTGTCAACAAAAGCCAAAGTAGACAAATCGGGTCTAATTAAACTTAAGAGCTTCTGTACAGCAAAAGAAACTATCATTAGAGTGAACTGGCAGCCAACAGAATGGTAAAAAAATTTTGCAATCTACCCATCTGACAAAGAGCTATTATCCAGAATCTACGAAGAACATAAACAAATTTACAAGAAAAAAACAAAAATCCCCATCATAAAGTGTGTGAAGGATACGAACAGAGACTTCTCAAAAGAAGACATTTATGCAGCCAACAAACATATGGAAAAAAGGTCATCATCTTTGGTCATTAGAGAAATGCAAATCAAAACCACATTGACATACCATCTCATGACAGTTAGAATGGCGATCATTAAAAAATCGGGAAACAACAGATGCTGGAGAGGTTGTGGAGAAACAGGAATGCTTTTACACTGTTGGTGGGAGTGTAAATTAGTTCAATCATTGTGGAAGACAGTGTGGCCATTTCTCAAGGATCTAGAACTAGAAATACCGTTTGACCCAGCAATCCCATTACTGGGTATATACCCAAAGGATTATAAATCGTTCTATTATAAAGACACATGCACACATACGTTTATTGTGGCACTGTTCACAATAGCAAAGACTAGGAGCTAACCCAAAAGCCTGTTAATAATAGGCTGGATAAAGAAAATGTGGCACATATACACCATGGAATACTATGCAGCCATAAAAAGGATGAGTTCACGTCCTTTGCAGGGACATGGATGAATCTGGAAACCATCATTCTCAACAAACTGACACAAGAACAGAAAACCAAACACCACATGTTGTCACTTATAAGTGGGTGTTGCACAATGAGAACACATGGACACAGGAAAGGGAACATCAAACACTGGAGCCTGTCAGTGGGTAGGGGACTAGGGGAGGGATAGCAGGGTGTTGGGGGCTAGGGGAGGGACAGCATTACGATAAATACCTAATGTAGATGACGGGGTGATGGATGCAGGAAATCACCATGACACGTGTATACCTATGTAGCAAACCTGCACATTCTGCACATGTACCCCAGGACTTAAAGTACAATTAAACAATAAATCAATAACTTTTTTTTAAAGAAAGGGATCTTGGTAAGTTTAAGATGACCCTGACAGGTATACAGAGGCATTTCAGAATTTAACCAAAGTATTTGAACTCTCCTGGAAGAATGTTACATTGCTTTTGAATCAAATTCTGACTACTGCTGAGAAGCAGGCAGCCCTGCAAGCATCAGAGAAGAAAATGGAAGAGCTTTGTATCTCATATAGTGCCAAGGAAGAGAATGAGCCTGATCCAAAGAAAAACAGCATTACCATTGGAGGACCCTAAATGGGACAGCATTGATAAAATGGGAGAATGGAGGAGGAAATACTTTCAGTTGTTCATATTGGAGGGCTTATAAAGAACCAGAAGTAAGACTCTATTGACTCCAAATTGTCATGATAGACCCCAGATCAGATGAAAATCACACTGCTTTCCTGAAAGGGCTAAGAGAGGCTTTGGTGAAGCACACATCCCTATCTCCTGATTTAGCTGAGGAGCAACTAATCCTAATAGATAAGTTTATTACTTAGACAGCCTCTGGTATCAAGAGGAAGCTGCAATAACAGGCCAGGAGACGAAATGGTACTTTAGAGAGCCTCCTAAACTGTACTATTCAGCAGAGAACTATACTGTTACTTCCACATTTGTAATCTATTCATTTTTCAATAGATTATTTAAAACATTGCTAAAATATTTTAAATCTCCTTAAAACAGACAACATTCTGATGACCAAAACCAATACGAAAACATGCTCCAACATCATTATTTCTCAGGAAAATGCAAATTAAAATAGAAAAGGATTCCTGGCCAAGGCAAGGTTTACAGTAATTCTTTGACCCCAAATTTGTCTTCAAGGAGGTTGACAGCTAAGACCATTACTAAATTGGTGACTAAGAAAGAAGCCAAAGGCTGAAGGCTTTGCTGAGGGCGACCTCACTCTCTATGACTGTACCTCAGTCACTGACTTCCTCTGAGCTGCCAACCATGTTCCTTTCCAAGGCCAGCGAAATCATGGTAGATGATGAAGAGTTGGTACACCATCCAGCTACCACTGAGGACATATGGATGTGCTGTCAGGACATCAGAGTTTTGGGGCGCAAGGAACTCAGGTCACTACTAAACTGGAAAACAAAACTTTGGCAATATGTGGCAAAGAAGCTGAATGAACAAGCAAGGGCACTGGACATCAGACTCAGCTCTGGAAAGGAAGGTGAAGGTGATGAGAACGACTCAACAGCTGAGACCACAAAGCAGCCCTCTAAGGGGGAGGAGGAGAAGGAGGAACAACTGAACCTAACCATAGCAGAAATGAAGGCCCAGGAGGTGGCAGAATTAAAGATAAAGAAGAAGAAACTGTTGCATGAGCAGAGAGAGCAGCGGGAGCATGTGGAGCTGAAGATGGATCTGCCTGGGGTTTCCATTGCAGATGAGGGGGAAACTGGCATGTTCTCCCAGCACACCATCCGAGGTCACCAGTTATTACAGAAAGTAACACAAGGGTATATGAGTGCAGCAGACACATTTCTGTCCCATCTGCCAAAGGATGACATCTATGTGTCAGATGTTGAGGACGATGGTGATGACACATCGCTGGATAGTGACCTGGATCCAGAGGTGCTGGCAGGAGTCAGGGGACATCAGGGTTTCAGGGACCAAAAGGCTGTGTGATTTGCTGAAGTGGAAGATAATAAAGAGGAGGAAGAGGAAAATCCACTGCTGGTACCATTGGAGGTAAAGGCAGTACTGCAGGAAGAACAAGCCAACCTGTGGTTCTCAAAGGGCAGCTTCACTGGGATCGAGGATGATGCCGACAAGGCCCTGGAGATCAGTCAGGCCCAGCTGTTGTTCAAGAGCTGGCAGAAGGAACAGCAGTAGCAGCAGCAGCCGCCGCCACAGTCGCTGACACCGCCTTCCAGTTTGAAGACTGAGAGAACGTCTCCCTTCATCCTGTGCCAGGAAGAAGCCCCTAAGGGAACAGAGGCTCCTGTGGGAACAGAAACTGCCACTGGCCCTGAAGGGAAGGAAAGGATGGCAGATGAGACTGTGATAGCAGTAGTGGCAGTGAGGATAAAGAGAGCTGGGGACCCTTCCATGGTAAGAAGCGAAGCCGTGGTCCTAAGTCAGATGATGATGGGCTTGAGATAGTGCCAACTGAGGACCCATTGAAACCTCAGATAGTGGACCTCAAAGGCCTTGCTCTAGGTGCTGTTATTGCCTCCTTCAAAAAAGCCAAGAGAGACCTCATAGATAACGCCTTTAAACGGCACACATTTAATAAGGATGAGGAAGACCTTCCAGAGTGGTTTGCACAAGAGGAAAAGTAGCAACAATTATGACAATTTCCTGTTGATAAGAAGGAGGTGGAGCATTACTTGAAATGCTGGTGGGAAATCAATGCACCTCCCATCAAGAAAGTGGCGGAGGCTAAGGCTAGAAAGAAAAGAAGGATGCTGAAGCTGGAGCAGACCAAGAAGAAGGCAGAAGCCGTGGTGAACACAGTGGAAATCTCAGAACAAAAGGAAGTGGCACAGCTACAAAGTCTCTACAAGAAGGCTGGGCTTGGCAAGGAGAAATGCCGTGTCACCTACATTGCAGCTAAAAAAGGTGTGTGCTGCAAAGTGCATCGGCTAGCTGGAGTCAGAGGTCATTTCAAGGTGAAGGACTCAAGGATGAGGAAGAACCAAAGAGCTCAGCAACGTAAGAAACAAAAGAGAAGACACAAACGGAAGTGAGCAGAGCTGCCAGGTCCCCAGGAAATCATGGGGACTAGGAGGAAGGGTGTGGCGTGACTCAGTCTGGTCCCCTTTTCACCAGCCCAGCCGCCTGCTCACGTCACAGCTATCTGAAAAACAGTGAACAGGGTGCCTAGAACTCCCACTGTGGTCCTGAACAGAGAGAAGGATGTCCTCCTGCCTGCCTGAAGGAAATCCTCCCATGAAAGCACTGCAGAACTGGCTTGATCATGACCCTTTTTTTAAACCATTAAGGAGGAGTTTGGTGTTGAAGCAAAATTCAATGTAGTCTATTCCTGGACACGTAGACCTCTCAAGCCTTCCCCTATCTTATTCCTGAATAAAACCAGGATGATGGAAGAGGAAAAAAAGAAGAAGAGGAAGGCTATAGAACACCTGGCAGATTTAACCTGAAGACTACCTAAAGTCATTTAAAAATTACACTTCCAAAGATCAAGGATAAAGGAAGGATCCTAAAAGCAGCAGAGATAAGAAACAAATAGCATGCACTAGAACTCCAGCACGTCCTACAGCAGACTTCTTGGTAGAACTCTTACAGACCAAGAGATAGTGGCATGGATAAAATATTTTACCCTGGAATAGTATATCCAGAAAAATATTTTTCAAACATGAAAGGAGAAATAAAGACTTTCCCAGACAAAAACAAAAGTTGAAGAATCATCAATACTAGACCTGTTCTGCAAAAAATCGTAAAGGAGTACTTCAATCAAAACAAAATGGCATTAGTAAGCCGTAGGTAACCACCTGAAGGTATAAAACTCATGTTAATAGTAAGTACTCAGAAAAACACAGACCATTGTAACACTGTACAGTGGTGTGTAAACTATTCTTATTTTAAGTAGGAAGATTAAATAAGGAACCAATCAAAAAAAGTACAAAATTTTTTCAAGACCATAGGTGGTACAGTAAAAGCAGCAAAAAGTTAAAAGTGGAAGCACAAAGTTAAGGCATAGGGTTTATTCTTATTTTCTTTCTTGCATGTTTGTTATTTTTATCTTCATGTAATAAGTGTTAAGTTACTATCAGTGTAAAATAATTTGTTATAAGATAATATTTGCAAGCCTCATAGTAACTTAAAACCAAAAAAAACCATACAACAGATACACAAAAAATAAAAAAAAAAGACCTTAAATCATACCACCAAAGAAAATTACCTTTACTAAAAGGAATACAGAAAAAAAAAAAAAAAGAACGAGAAGACCACAAAACTACCATGAAACAAATAACAAGGAGGGGCCAAGATGGCTGAGTAGAAATATCTCTGGTCTGCAGCTCCCAAAGAGATTAACACAAAAGGCAAGTGATCAAGTGATTTCTGCATTTCCAACTGAGGTACCCAGACTCTCTCACTGGGACTGACTAGGTGGTTGGTGTGACCCATGAAAAGCAAGACAAAGCAGGGTGGGGTGACCATTCACCCAGGCACTGCATGAGGCAAAGGGACCTCCCTCCCCATCCAAAGGGGTGGTAAGGGATTGTGATACCTGTTTTGGGTACTATACTTTTCTCATGAATTTCTGCCACCTGCGGATCAGGAGATTTTCTTGTGAGCCTACACCACCAGGGCCGTGGGCCCCAAGTGCATACTTGGGCAAACCCACAGCAGCTGCTCCATTCAGCAGCTGTTGGGGCAGGCACTGAGTTGCAGGAGTTTTTACATACTCCAGCAGCTCTTGGAACTCCAGGTACACAGGAGATTTTTCCACTTCCGTGAAAAGGGGACTGAAGCCAGCGAGGCAAGCAGCCTTGCCCACTCCCATGAATCCCCATAAGCTAAGACCCACTGGCATGAAATCCCTGCTGCCCAATATGGCAGCCTATAATCTGCCTAACATGATTGACTTCCCAGGATGAGGGGTGACAATCATTACTGAGGTCAGAGCCCACACACAGAGTTCTCACTAGGGCACTGCCTAGTGGAGCTGTGAGAAGGGGACCACTGTCCTCCAGACCCCAGAATGATAGTTCCACCAATAGCTTGCACCATTAGCCTGGAAAAACCTCAGACACTCAATGCCAACTCATGAAAGCAGCCGGGAGGCAGGCTGTACCTTACAAAGCCACAGAGGCAAAGTTGTCCAAGGCTGTGGGGGCCCACTTCTTGGATCAGGATGACCTGGATGTAAGACACGAAGTCAAAGGAGATTATTTTAGAGTTTTAAGATTTGACCGACCCACTGGATTTTGGATTTGTCTGAGGCCTGTAGCCCCTCCATTTTGGCCAATTTCTCCCATTTGGAAAAAAATGAACAGGTGTATTTACCCAATGCCTGTACCCCTGTACTATACCTATACAGTACCTAACTGGCTTGTGATTTTACAAGCTCATAGATGGAAGGGACTTGCCTTGTCTCAGATGAGATTTTGGACTTGGGGGACTCTTGGAAAGGCATGGTTGTATTTTGAAATGCAAGGACATGAGATTTGGGAGGGACCAGGGGTAAAATGATATGGTATGGCTGTGGCCAAACCCAAAATATCATCTTCAATTATAATGCACATATTCCCTATATGTCAAGAAAGGGACTAGGTAGAGGTAATTGACTTATGTGGGTGGTTCCACCATGCTGTTCTTGTAATTGTCAGTGAGTTCTCATGACATCTGATGGTTGTATAAGTGTGTGGTTGTTCCTCCTGAGTTCCTTCTCCTTCCTGCCACCTGTGAAGAAGATGCCTTGCTTCCCCTTCACTTTCTGCCATGATTGTAAGTTTCCTGAGGCTACCCCAGCCATGTGAACCTGTGAGTCAATTAAATTTCTTCTCTGAAGGTCCAATACCACATGGAAGCCACCAAAGGTTGGGTCTTGCTCCCTCTGAAGCAATGGCCTGACCGTTATATTGACTTTTTAAAGCCATGTCTGGCATACAGGGCATCAAGGCCCTAGGCTGCACTAAGCAGCAGGGTGCTGGGCCTGGCTCATGAAATCAGTTTTTCCTCTTAGGCCTCCAAGCCTGTGATAGGAGGGGCTACCATGAAGACATCTTACATTCCCTGGAGACGTTTTCCCCATTATCTTGGTGATTAACATTTGGTTCCTCATTTCTTATGTAAATTTCAGCAGTCAGCTTGAATTTCTCCTCAGAAAATGGGATTTTCTGTTCTATTGAATTGTTGGGCTGCAAATTTTTCAAACTTTTGTACTCTGCTTCCATTTTAAACATAAGTTCCAATTCCAAGTTATCTCTTTGTAAATGCACAAAACTTAATGCTTTTAAAAGCACATAAGTCACCTCTTGAACATTTTGCTGCTTAAACATTTCTTCCACCACTTACTCTACATCATCTCTCTCAAGTTCAAAGTTCTATGGATCTCTAAGACAGGGAGAAAATGCTGCCAGTCTTTTTGCTAAAGAAGAGCAAGAATCACCTTTATTCCAGTTCCTAAAAAATTCTTCATCTCCACTTGAGATCACCTCAGCCTGAACTTCATTTCCCATACTATCAGCATTTGGTCAACAAGTCTCCGGGAAGTTCCAAATTTTCCCACATCTTCGTGTCTCCTTCTGAGCCCTCCAAATTGTTCCAACTTCTGCCTGTTACCCAGTTCAAAAGTTACTTCCACATTTTTGGGTATCTTTATAGCAGGGCCCCACTACCTTTGTACCAACTTACTGTATTAGTTCAGTTTTACACTGCTATAAAAACATACCTGAGACTGGGTATTTCAAAAAAGAAAGAGATTTGACTCACAGTTCTGCATGGCTGGGAGGACCTGAGGAAACTTACAATTGTGGTGGAAGGTAAAGGGAAAGCAAGGAACCTTCTTCACAAGGCAGGAGGAATGCAAAGGAACGCAGGGAAAACTGCCACACAGTTGTAAAACCATCAACTCTTGTGAGAACTCGTTCACCATCATGAGAAAAGCATGGGGGAAAAATGCCTCCATGATTTCTCTTTCTCCTGCTCTGGCAATGTAAGGAACAACTCATCTTTTTTGCCTTACACCATAATTATAAGTTTCCTGAGGCCTCCTCAGGAGCACAAGCCTTTAAAGCCCACAGAATTATGAGCCAATAAATAAACCTCTTTTATTTATAAATTATCCAGTCTCAGGTATGTCTTTATAGCAGTGCTAGAATGGACTAATACAAAACATTGAACTGGATTTTCTGTTTATCATTCATTTGCTTTCCTTCATAGTTTTACCAAATATACATATTTGGTAAAATATATATACACATATATATTAATGAATCTATGTTGACAGACATTATCTTTCATTGTTTAAGTTGAGGAGTTGGCTGACAATCTAATTGTAATACCTTTGTAGATAACTGGTTTTTCTCTCTGGGTACTCTTAATTCTATCTCTGAATGAATTGAATGGTAGTTTTGTTAAATCTGTTTGAATATGATTTCTTAAATTATTTTTTAAATATAATGGGATCATTAAATCTATTTATAATACTCATAATGTAGAAATAATTCAAATGTTCATCAACTAAAGAATGATTAAATAAAGGTGGAATATTATCAGTGGAACATTATTTACTAATAAAAGAAATGAAGTACTAATTAATGCTACCTTCAAAACATACTATGCTTAAAAAGCCAGTCACAATGACCACATAAGGTACAATTTCCTTTATATGAAATGTCTGGAAAAGGCAAGTCTATGGATTCAGATGTTACATTAGTGATTTCTTGGATTGGGAGGTACAGATACAGTAAATGGCTATATGGAACCTAACCATAGTGACGAAAATGTTCTAAACCCAAATTACAGTGATGATTTTGTTGCTTTTAAATTAATTTTAAAAAGATATTAAGTTATTTATTATAATTTAGTGAATTATACATTATATAAAATATGTTTTGGTCAATTTTTATTAACAAAAGATATACATTGACAGCAGTAACTAAAATGATATTTTAAAAAAATGCATTTAACTTTCAAATAGCCCAAAGGTTATGGGGAACACATAAATATCTCTACAGATTCTCCAAAAACTGTATTAATTAACAAGAACTAATAAATACACATAAATCACTTATATTCAATATAGCTAGAAAACAGAATAAAACTTCCAACTTCTCATTAACTGTATGTATAAAACAATCACCACATTTTGGAAGAATTATTACTTGGACTGCAAGTGCAAGTGAGCTTCTTACAAAGAATAGGGTGTGGCAAATAGAGGCCGAAGTGAAGCCACAGAAGAAAAACGAAATCAACAAAAAGAGAACTGAAGACATGGGATTTGGATAAAATCTTCTAGAGCAAGCCCAGGATCACTAAAAGCACATGTTTTGAGAGAAGGATATTAAAAGTAAGTGGGACTCAAGGTGAAAGTTTCAGAAAGGGAGTAAAACACCATGAGAAAAAAAAAAAAGAAAAAAGGGAGGATGGAAGGGGACAAATGGCATTCTGCAGAGACAGGGTGCTAAAATAAAGGGAAGCACATGAAGCATCTTTAGAATGATGCAATACAAAAGCAAACCAAACAGTGCAAAAGGACAATGCCATATGCTTGCACATGCACACACAGACACACACACACACACACACACACGCGCGCGCGCACACACGTGCACACAAACTCTGCAATTGCTATCCCCCCACTGAAGTAACTGCATTTTGCTGTACTCACTGAAGAGGGCAGTCTTTTATTAGAAACCTTTAAAACCCACCCACATTAACAACCACTGTGTCCACAAAAGTAAAGGAAAAACATATGATGTCCATCTATGTAAAAGTTGTATAAGAAGAAAACAAAGAAGCATAAACACTGAGAAGCATATAGCTTTAGCTAAAATCCCCTAGTCTTGAAAACAGACAACCAACTCAAAACAAGACGAATTAAATAATCTCCAGCAAACAAACATTTGGGGATGTTAAAACAAACTCCTTGAATCTAAAATAGAGCTCCAGAACAAAAGCTGATTTTTTCTAAAATATATAACACAATACTTGATCAAAATCAAGAAAAAATGGAAGTTAAAGTGAACATATCTCAGAAATAAATATTACAAAGGTACATAACAGATTTCAATAAATACTAAGGTAAAAGAAAAAACTTACACTTAAGCAATACTGAACCCTATTTTTAACATTTTACTAATGGACACAGTTTATCCAAACAAGAGATCCTTGGACAACATTTGTCAAAAGAATGATTGTGATTATTTATTATATTGAATTTTTATTTAATACTAAAACATAGGTGAATAAAACATGAATGAATATATAATTTGCATATATTCTCTCAAGCTTGAAACCCCACAATTGTTTTCATCTCTTACTTCTTTCTTATCTCCATGATATGAGTTAGTGGTGTCCCCACCTAAATCTCATCTTGAACTGTAGTTTCCATAATTCTCCCAGACCTACTGAATCTGAACCTACATTTCAACACAACCTTCTAGGGATTTGCATGAGGAGGAAACAGAAGGTATAAGATATTCCTGTCCTTGGTAAAGGCAACTGGACCGGTAGTGGCAGAGCTGGACTCCACAACTCTTCTGCCTCCAAAATATGCAGAAAGTAGAGTCTGTTATGTCTTCAGCCACACAGCAGCTGAACTCCCTTGGCTGTATTTTGAAGCCTCTCCACCCTCCTTAGGTATAACTCTGCTCTCATTACTTAAATTGAATATGTCACTCCCTCTCCTGGTATCCCCTAAGCTGAGGAATGGCCTGAGGCCTGGGCCTAAGCAGCCTTCTGTATCTGCCTTGGGTTTGAAGCTAGAGAATGAAGAAGGGGCTGGACCCACATGGGCTCCAGTGGGAGGGGGAAGGAGATGGCAGCTCTGCTGTGAAGCTGGCTCCCCACTGTTAGTGGTGCAGCCTTCTGGTCTTGCCCGGTGCCTGATGACCCAGACACTGGGATCATCGCCTCTGTGGCATAATGTGGGTGTTGTACCTGATGGCAACATCACCAGATCTGGTGCTCGAGCTTTCTGGAGAGCCTGTGAGCTGTAAAATTACTTCTTCTCAAACATGAAACATACAAATCCCTGGAAGTTTGTGTTGAAATGTAGGTTCAGATTCAGTAGGTCTGGGTGGGCATAAAACTCTGCATTTATTTTTAAATTAATTTATTCTTTAGGCTCCAGTCCAGTATGAGAGATTCTGCATTTCTTTTTTCCTTTTTGTTTTTTTTTTTTTTTGAGACAGAGTCTTGGTCTGTCACCCAGGCTGGAGTGCAGTAGCCCAATCTCGACTAACTGCAACATCTACCTTTCAAATTCAGGCAGTCCTCCTGCCTCAGCCTCCTAAAGAGCTGGGACTACAGGCATGCACAGCACACCTCGGCTAATTTTTTTGTTTTGTTTTTTGTATTTTTAGTAGAGACAGCGTTTTGCCATGTTGGCCAGGATGGTCTCAAACTCCTGGCCTCAAGCAATCCACCAACATTAGTCTCCCAAAATAATGAGATTACAGGTGTGAGCCACTGCGCCCAGCTGAAACTCTGCATTTATTTTATTTATTTTTTATTTTTGGAGACCGAGTCATGCTCTTGTCATTCAGCTGGAGTGCAGTGGTGTGATCTTGACTCACTGCAACCTCCGCCCCCTGGGTTTGAGCGATTCTCCCAACTTTGCCTCCCAAAGTGCTGGGAGTACAGGAGTGAGCCACCATGCGCAGCTGAGACTCTGCATTTTTAACGAGCTCCCAGGTGATGCCACCCTTGGCCTGAGGTCCCCTGCTTTGCACAGCGAGGTTTCACTTAATTCATTTCTGGCTTAAACTAACACTCTGACTGATAGCTAGAGATTCCAACATCTAAAAACTTACAGTGTATGGAAAGGCAACATTTACACATCCATTACCAAAGCACACTAGAGGACATTCTCCAGTTTTTCTGGACTTATAATACCCTATGTCATTCTTGGGGAAAAAGTTCAGATGACATTTAATTCATAAAATCAAAACAAGTTACAAGCTGAGCGGTGGCTCATGTTTGTAGTCCTAGACTTTAGGAGACAGAGGCAGGCAGATTGCTTGAGCCCAAGAATTGGAGACTAGCTTGGGCAACATAGCTAGACCTCATTTCTACAAAAAATTAAAAAAAAAATTATGACTGGGTGTGGTGGTTTACTCCTGTAATCTCAGTGCTTTGGGAGGCCAAGACAGGTGGATCGCTTCAGGTCTGGAGTTCGAGACCAGCACAGCATGGCCAACATGGTGAAACTGTATCTCCACTACAGATACAAAAAATTAGCTAGGCATGGTGGCATGTGCCTGTAATCCCAGCTACTCAGGAGGCCAAGGCACAAGAATCACTTGAACCTGGTAAGCAGAGGTTGCAGTGGGCTGAGATCATGCCACTGCACTCCAGCCTGGGCAACAGAGTTAGATGTGGTCTCAATAAATAAATATAAAATTAAATTAAAATTTTAAAATGAGCTGGGCATGGTGGCATGTGTCTGTAGTCGCAACTACTAAGGAGGCTGAAGTAAGAGATCACCTTGAGCCCCGGACGTCAAGTCTGCAATGCACTGAGATCACACCACTGCACTTCAGCCTGAGTGACAGTGCGAGACCCTATCCAAACAAAGAAACAAAAACAAGTTAAAAGTATGCTGATGGATATTTTATTATTCTGTAAGAGCCCTAGAGGTCATTGGACACACAGTGATATCTCATCAAAGGAGATTTGGCAATCATCTGTATAATGTAGTAACATCTTGAGATGCAGGATTAAATGGGACATAGGTGGCAGGAATGATGACTCCCTGGCTAAAACAACTTTCTTGAAATCACTTAGTCGCACACTCCCAATCTCTTTAAGTAACTAGGGCAAAGAGATAAAGTTTAGCTAGACATTAAGCAGAAGCAGAGTAGTCCTCCCATCAGAAGCTGGCAAGGTTCATTCACAATGGAAGTTTAGCGTCTTAAAGTCATCTGGGGCTGCCATAACAATATACCACCAGGACCGGGTGCTTTAAATGACAGAAATTTATTTTTCATAGTTTTGGATACTGGGAAGTCCAAGATCAATGTGGGGACAGATTCAGTTTCTGCTCAGGGTTCCCTTTCTGGTCTGCAGATGGCCTTTGCCACCTCTTTGGGTGCTCATGACTCCTTCTTGGTAGAGAGACAGCTCTGGTCTTTCTTCTTCTTACAACAGCACTAATCTCATTGTGAGGGTTCCATCTGCAAGAACTCAACTATATCTGATTACCTGCCAAAGGATCTATCTCCTAATTCATCATATTGGGGATTAGAACTATAAATAAAAAAGAAAATTCTAAGCCTTCTGACTAACTGAATGTACTCCTCCTTGGAGCCAAGGACATTCCAAAATCAACCTGAAAAACTAGCTCAGGTCATGATAAGAGGTGGAGATCAAACATGCTTCATTATACCCTCCTCTGGTTGGAATTCATGTACAGCTGACCAGTATTAACATTAAAACAGAGATCTTAACACTGACCAAACAGACTTTCTGTAGCAACAAGACATCAAATTTCAACTTGACTCTAGTATACTATCACATGACATACAGCAGGGCCTGACATAAATCTTAAGTATTTTATCTCAATATATTTCTTTGACATATTTTGAAATAATCCTGCAAAGCTGTCTCTTGTGGGGAAAGCTACATTCTGTAGAGAATCCCTATTCCTTTCCACATCTTTTCCCTAATCCAGAAGAGAATAAACTGAGAGTCTGGCATCTTTTTAGGTCAGATAGGAGCTCTAAAGCCTGCTACCTGGAGGTTTCATCTCCATTATAAAATCTTGGAGTCCACAACCCCTTAACTTATTCCTTTATATTGATTCCAGGATTGTAGATGATAAATCTTTTAACCCATTGCCACTCAGAAAATCATTGAATTCACCTATGACCATGAAGCCCACCATTCCAAATTGTCCTGCCTTTCTGGACAGAACCAATGTATCTCATATATAATTATATTTTAGATTCTGGGGTACATGTGCAGATCATGTAGGATTGTTGCATAGGTACACACATGGCAATGTGGTTTGCTGCCTCCTTCCCCCTGTCACCTATATCTGGCATTTCTCCACATGTTATTCCTCCCCAACCTCCCTAACCCCCGTGCCCCTCCCTATTCCCCCCAACAGACCCCAGTGTGTGATGCTCTCCTCCCTATGTCCATGTGTTCTCATTGTTCAACACACACCTATGAGTGAGAGCATGTGGTGTTTGATTTCCTGTTCTTGTGCCAGTTTGCTGAGAATGACGGTTTCCAGATTCATCCACGTCCCTACAAAGGACAGGAACTCACCATTTTTTATGGCTGCATAGCATTCCATGGTGTATATGTGCCACATTTTCCTTGTCCATTCTATCATCATTTACAAGTGTTGATTGATGTCTTATATCTCTCAGCATGTATAAACCCTCCCACCTTGGGTACGTGTTCTGAGGATCCCCTAAGGCTATGTCTTGGGCTGTTGGTCACTCATATTTCACACAGAATCTCTTCAAATGTTTTGCAGAGTTTGAGTCTTTACAGCAACAGGTCTTCCATGTAAGAATTTCTGTGGGATGCAAACATTGGTTCATAACAACAGCTAAAGATTCTTTGACATGAGTAATTTGGTTTCAGCATTAGGAGAGTGTCAGTTCCGGATACAAACCCCGTTGCCAGCAGTAGTGTGTTTTGAAAACCTGGAATAGAATTTCAGTTGGTTTACAGATCCCAAGAAGTAAAGGAGGGTACCCTTGGGGGGGTCTCATGATCCACAGGTGAAAAATCCACCCATACAGGAGTAACTCATCCCAGTCAGTGGGGAGAGGCGCTCTCTGCCTCTCCAGAATGACAGCGACCCTTTCTCTTTAAGTCCTTTTTTTTTTTTTTGGATGAAAACACTGGAGGCTGAGTAATTATTAAAACACAGTAATTTATTTCTCAGTTTTTGGAGGCTTGAAATTCAATATTCAGGTGAAGTTTCGGTATCCTCACACGCACAGAAGAGACCACATCCCTCCTCTCACCAGTGCTTTTGAGGAGGGCACTGGTGCAGCAGCGAGAGCCTCCCAGCCCTTAGACCCCATCTCTCCTCAAGGCTCCGCCACTGACGCTGTTGTACTGGCTACAGTTTCACTAGGGTGTTGGCAGGGACACAAACATTCAAACCGAAGCGCTTTTCCACTTCACACAAGATCCATGGTAAGTGACACTAAGCCGGGTTCTGCAGTGTCAAGACATTCACAAGGGGCACGGCTTGGGCAATACTGGCTTCAAGCCCGGCAGGCATTTCCAGTCCGGGAGCACTGACTGTCCCCCAGTCGGCCCTAGAGCTCAACCACCGCCCAGCACCCTCCTGCCCCAGTCGTGTTCCCTGCCGCGTTGGTCTCAGGGTGCACAGCAAACCGCCCTGCACCCTGCAGGCATCCTACACCAATCCTGGGCAGAGAGAGCCAAGGCTTCCCGGGAACCGTTCCCTGGGTCAAAGAAAGAAAGTGAGCATAGCCTGGGGACTCTGGTCAAAGAAAAGGCAGGCAGTAACCTTGGGGGCGGAGGGTGGCTGGGCTCTAAGTCCCTGTGAGAGCACCTGGCACCCGGAGTGACCTGTCGGTATCCCTAACCCCAGGCTCTGATTCTAATATATTCCAAAAACAAAAAGTCCTTAGAGTTTGAAATAAATATTAGTCCAAATTACAAAAGGATAAAACATTAAAAATCAGATGCTTCCTTGGTGCAAAATAATTATACATGCTTGTAATAGGAAAAAAATTCAAATTCACATAGGCCTTGATTTACCACAAATAAATCTCTGTGGCTAGAGTATGAATATGTCTATGCTTCAGAAACACCACCACAGCTGTGGATGGGAAGCCTGTTTACTCCCAACAGGTTGCAGATGTCTTAGAAACACAGTCCTAGACCACAGTTTCAAGAGACCCAAGCAATCACCTCATCTACTGACTTCCAAGTTGCTGGCTAGAAGCAGGTCAGGTGCCTGGAGGGTCCCTGAGCAGCCCTTCAAAAACCCTCTCTCCTCAATGACCCACACCCCATCAGAGCAGCCCCACTTTTGAATGCTTTACCAATCCAGATGCCAGCTGAGATTTCTTTTCACAATTGTTTCCATGGCAAAGGAAAAATTACACACTCACTGAACTCATCCAAGCCCCTCTCTGCAGTGATTTTTATAAGTAACAGGACCTTATTGTGGATATTCAAATTTCTTTAAAAATGAAACACTGCTATAAAAGCATAGAACATCCTCCCCTCTGAAAACTTGTGCCAAAGGAAAAAGCAAACATCAAGAACGGGATTGTGTGGAATAAAGGTGGCTGAGCAATAGACTTCTATTGCTAACTGTGGACTTCTAACTGTGGACTTACATCACAATTGGAACAAGTTAGATCTAAATCTACAGTGGGCTCCAGGTAGAGCTGAGGTCCCAGCTAAGAAGCAGGAAGAACCAGGGAACTCAGAGCCTGGAATCCAACCCCAGGCTCTCCACATTAGCATCAGTGGCTGCAGAGCCATTATCAGGACTTCTCAAAACCAGGAAAGTAGGCAGGTAGGTCAAGAATCGGTCACCTGAAAACACACAGTCACAGCAGTGAATCCCTTACCCACCTGGGATCAAGCTCTTCAGCAAGCAGTCTCCTGCATCAACCCAAGGACCCCTGGAAAATGGGCAGTAGGCTAGGCCGCCTCCTGGAAAGCACTGCCCTAATGGAAACACATTTTAAAAAGCATCAATGGTTGTGTTCTCTGTAGAGAATGGAGTGAAGCGAACTTCAGTATGACAAAGCAGGAGGAAAGTTTTCCCATAAAGCAATAGAGCAAAAGAACCCCGTGATGTGCAGAAAATAACACTTACAAGAGAGATGCAGAGGCAAGGGACTAACAGGAATCTGAATGGGTTTAAATAAAAACAAACTTTCCCACCCATGGAAGGGAGAAAACTATAATCATTTATGTGGCAAAAGAGGAAGGGGGTTATGCAGGTTGACCTAGTGAACTGACTTGCCCTGGTTTATTCTCACTCAGACTCAGACCAAAACCCAAGGATCAAAACAAACTTTTGGCAAAAAGGCAAAGGAATAATAACCAAGGACAGGATGATTAAAAATATGGCCTGTAAGTAAATAATACAAAGACAGATGAGAATTATTAAAAGGCAGATTTATTTTCCTTCCAATCATCCATAATTTAGGGATTCTTCCAATAACTGAGAGAAGATATAGCCAAGTTGTGAATTACTACGTGCACGATATATATATATATATATATATATATATATATATATATACACAGACGAAAAAAAACATTTTTCCAGATAATAAAAGCCAACGTGGCCCATTATTCCCTGGGTGAAGTACTCTTGAAGACGACATGATCACTTTAGAAAAAGCAAGGGAAAACTATTTCTGATTAGCATTCTTCCCCCCAAAGTAAATGATCCCAGAGTAAAAATCCATAACTCTGTCCTTTGCCGAGTGACTTCTGGAAGGTGGATGAAACTTGAAGAGACTCACTGAAGATGGGGTGACTTCTCCTGTGAAGCAATAACCTGTGAGCTTACATACCAACATTGCAAGGTTGGGGAGAATTGCATTCATTTCTAATCTCTGGAGGCATCAGCAGCCAAAGACCGGAGAGCAGGAAAGGAAGCTTCAGTGGCCCTCCGGCAAAGTGGTCCTCAGGAGTTCCGAACGCTTGCCCCCTGTGTTTGAAGAGTGTCCGGAGAGACGATAATGTTTGACTTCTGATACAATCCTCAGGGGGTGTTTTCACAGTTTTACATAATTTAAGGAATTAAAAATCTAATAGAATTTTCAAAGAAAGCTCTCCAAATGTATGAGGATTCTCAGAAGGAACATGACATTTGCTAACCATGGTAACAACGTATAATAACCAAAG
The DNA here is from genome assembly GCF_009761245.1 of Sapajus apella. NCBI lineage: Eukaryota > Metazoa > Chordata > Mammalia > Primates > Cebidae > Sapajus > Sapajus apella. Next base: position 3,566,160 of record NW_022437011.1, on the reverse strand, counting down.
TTTTGAATTGATTTGAGTTCAGTTTTAACAATGACCTAAGTCCAACCACAGAAAGATAAGTGCTTGCAAACCAAGTAGGAATCCTGTGATTTTCTGAAGAACAGAACGACTCCCTCCAGCCCTCCCTGGCTCTGCTTTCTGTCCTCCCCTCTTTGCCATTTGAGCATCGCTGGCGCCACCCAGTGGCCCCATGACCCCTGCTTCAGTGCCACGGAAGGCCCAGAAGACTCAATGCTCCCAGTACCAGAGTACCAGAGGGACATGATGGACACCTCACTGAGCTTGGCCACCTGCCTTGACTCCTTTCATTCTCATCAGAACCTAAGACACAGGGGGTTTTGAAACCAGTTGGCAAATAGGAACACAGAGGCTTCAAGCTGTATTAAGACTTGCTTACAGTCGGAAAGCTAGCCAGCACCTGGGCTGGGCTTCCAACCCTTCCTCTGACCCAGTCGCACACATGGTCCTTACGAAGAGGATGGCAGCACTGTGCTTGTTGTTTTATTTGTGTAACTCTCTGATCCCAAGCTGTAAATACCCAAGCAACACATTCTAAACTGCACATTTACTGTTCCCAAAGACAGAGCTTAATTCCAAATAAATGACCAACTAAGATAATTTTCTAAATGTATTTACAGACTTAAATATAAGACATCAAACTATGAAACTACTACAAGAAAATACTGGGGAACCCACCTAAGACATTGGTCTGGGCAAAGAATTCTTGGACAATCAAATGCAACCAAAGCAAAAAATGGACAAATGGAGTCACATCAAGGTAACAAAAAAACTAAGGTGGGAGGATCGCCTGAACCCAAGAGTTCAAGGTTGCAGTGAGCAATGATCCCGTCACTGTACTCCATCCTGGGTGACAGAGGGAGACCCTGTCTCTTGTGTGCAAGTGCCACAAAGAGGTGGATATAACCACTGTCCCAGGCTCCCTTGGTAAAAGTGAACTTGAAATTTAGATTTCCTTAAATCAAGGCCCAAAGAAAAATTTTTCTACATAGGAAAGAAAAATCAAAGAAGAAAGGTGTAAAAGTAATGTCATCCAAGAAGGATGGCCAGCCTTTGCCATGTCACTGTCCCTGCAGTTCATGGCCGGGGATGGGGAAAACCCTCCACAATAGCTAATATGAACAGCTCTCCCAGGTTCCCAGGAAGAATGCATAAGACCTTTCTTATTAATTTACTTTTAAATATCTAAAACTCATTAAATAATAGCACTTCTTCTGAATTTGTGCTAATTATACTTAAATGGGATTATTTTTATACCATGTTGAAGGGGATTTTCCAGCCGAAAGTACTATGTGAATGAGATTACAGGAATCATGCTTTACCTTCTTGAGAACAATGAAAAACTTACTATTTAAAAAAATGTTTAATATTTACTGCTAATTATGAGGATGATAACTTATTTGAAGAGCACTAAAACCAGTATAAGCTAGAAAACATTAGGAGTATGTTGAGTTACAGATTTGACACCAAACTACAATCAATTAAGAATTATTATAGATCTAGGGCCAGGCGCAGTGGCTCATGCCTATAATCCCAGCACTTTGGGAGGCCGAGGCAGGTGGATCACGAGGTCAAGAGATCAAGACCATCCTGATCAACATGGTGAAATCCCGTCTCTACTAAAAAAAACACAAAAATTAGCTGTGCATGGCGGTGCATGCCTGTAGTCCCAGGTACTCGGGAGGCTGAGGCAGGAGAATTGCTTGAACCCAGGAGACGGAGGTTGCGGTGAGCTGAGATCATGCCATTGCACTCCAGCCTGGGTAACAAGAGCAAAACTCCTTCCTAAAAAAAAAAAAAAAAAAAGAATTATTATAGATCTAATGCTTCTTTAAAACCAAACATTATTGTGAATCTGAATCTGAATGTGAGATTTTCGGTGACAATTGCATCTGTCTGCTTTTTTAGCATATGTTCTTTATGTTGCTTAGTCCAGATATTTACCTTTCTACATGATTGTTTGTGTTATTTTTCACTATATGCCAATAATCATGTTAATCTTATTAATATTTCTGACTTGAGTGACTCCACTCTATAACACTCACGTTTTAATTTTAAACAAGAACTACTTGTACTGTCTCATCCTATCAACAGCATGTACATTTGCTTGGTTTTTCACTAAAAATTCTGCGATTTGCTGTCTCTTGCAAATTATAGCAAATAAAAAAAGTGATGTTTCCATCCTATAAAACAGCAAAAAAAAAAATTCACAAAATTACAAATTTCTCAAATGAATTAAACACCTTCTCTAAGATGTTTGAACTTCAACATACAATATAGAAAGGAAGTAAATGAAAACCAGTCCCTTCCTTCTCACTCCTCTATGTTTTCTGATGTGCTGCTCTCTGCCTTGCAAGCACCCTTCCTCTGCCTCCCCACATTAACTGTGGTCATCGCCAAAACTCCCTTCAAACATACCAGTCCCAAGAATCCTTGCTTTGATCACAGGACTTACAATGGTATATTGTAATCACTGCATTGTTTCCCACTGAAACCAAGAGTTTCTTGAGGTAAGGCCTGTATCTTTTATCTCTACAGCCCCCAAAACCTAAAACATAGTAGCAAATACTTTAAGTTCTTTACATAAATTAGTGATCTAAATTGTTATCTCTAGAGTAGTGCTTCTTAAACTATATTCCAAAGAATATTTGCTTATTGTAACCCAAGAGAAAGACTCCATGACAATCTGCATATGAGAAGTATTACAAAAATGTATTTTATAGCCAATACTCAAGAAATCTCTTGAACTTTACCTAATACCCATTTGACAATACATTTTTTGGCAACTATTAACATTTAAGGAATTAAGAGTTTCAGGATACAGTTTCCAGAGCTTCCCAATACAGTTGGAGGTTTCCTCTGGGTGGTACAAACTTGCTTGATTCACTTCTATCAATGACATTAGGATCCCAGATGCCAATGTTAGGCACTCCTGCTCCAAATGGGTTACTAAGGAAATGAGCTCTGAATTAACAGTGATTGGCTTCAAATGTACATATTTTCCATATTATTAAATAGTCTATGGGTTACTTTTAATACAAGAGAACAGATTTTTATCTTAACTCTTACAAAGCTCAGCATGTTCTGTGTAAGAGAGAGAGGTTTAAAAAACTTAAAAAAAAAAAAAAAACCAAAGCTCAGTAAGAAATTCTATTCTTACTTGTAATGGTAATGCTGGGACCCTAATACAACTATACTTTTTAAATCTATTTTTATTGGTTTCCATTTAAAAGGCTATTTAAAGTTATTTTTTTTTATTTTATGCTAAATATAAAGCAAATACAAATATAATGGCTTATCAATAAAAGTTCTCATACTGATCCATATGAGTTATTTCTAGCATAATGAAAGTCAATGTCACTTGAATTTTTAAGGAAGACTGCTGAGATGAAAGATATAATGTCTGCAGTATTCATAAACTATCCAACTATAACCAGGAATGACCTAAAAAACACATCTAGGCCTTCCTATGGGAAGGTGACTATTTGTGGTATAAAGAAAAAGAGATTTAAACTAAATTCTAAAATTCAACCCCATAACTGAGGGATTTATATGATCTATAGACAATATGTTATAAACAAATACACATTGACTTAAAAGTCCTGAAATCTTTATCAAAATATACTACAACATAAGAGTTGTAAACTCAAATACTTAAGGACAAAGGAAGGTTATCTGAGTAAGGAAAGCACTGATGTGGGCCCAGGAGCAAACTGGAGAATATATGCCTTTTATAAAGAAGCATCCTCTACACAGCAGGCCAACACTGATAGAAACTCAGGGGACACCATATTTTATTTTTTAAGGCAAGTCTGAAGTCCAGATTTCTGCATAAGCCTTCTAAGTTTTACATGTTGGCTCAATTTATAGAGGTAAACAAATCTGTGAACATTTAGAATATAGCCCTTTTGTTTTTATATTTGCTATGAATGCGTAACTAAATGTTTGTGTATAATCCAAGTATTGGCATGTAAAATATTTTCTTTCTCTAGTATCATATGTTTTACCAAAAAAATCAAGCCCTCATATATAATAAAAATTGCTATTAAGAATCATAATACCCACTTCAAGAATTTTTCCAACATGTATTCATTTACAATCTATTTGTATATAATTTTCCCAGATTGATAGCCAAATAGATAGTTTATATGACTGCCAACACTAAATTATTAAAATAATTTTCTATGGAAATTATTTTGATTTATATCAAACTTATATCAACTTCATGGATTTCAGTGTGTAAAGCTGACATCCTGGTTATGCTAAAGATCTATAAACTTAACAGACATACTCAGATAATTCCTAAAAAAAAATTAGGATTGGCTATTATTTTAATTGATAAAATCCAACTTGTAATGAACATTTGTTGACACATAATCATCTGTATGGTGACAAAGGGACATGAAATCATTAAAAAGTCAGCTTCTACTTATTGAAAAATTATCCATAAGCAAATTTTTAACAACTCTGAATGGCAGTGAATGATTAATGGTGGGAAAATATGGTGTTATTCTGTAAGCTGAGAGATGCTGCCAATAATATTCCCTTTCACTCCCCATTCACAGACAGAGAAAGACAGGTAAATCAGGCTAATCTTATTGAAAAGGAGAATTTTGAAGAAAGTAGCACCTAGCAAATGCCAACTCTTCTAGAGATTTTTTACACTCTTTCAGATACAGAAATGTATATATTGCACTTATCTATTCTGGGGTTCTTAAACAGGAGTGTATGCACAGCTCGAGGGTTTGTTTGTTTGCTTGCTGTTATTGCGGTTAGAGATAAGAGTCTTACTATGTTGCTCAAGCTGGACTCAAACTCTTCGGCTCAAGCTGGGACTAACGGAACATGCCACTGTGCCTAGCTTCAGGAAAACATTTTTAAACATGCACATTCAGGCCTTATTAGATCTATTACATCCAAAGCTTCAGGGTAAAGCCTAAAATTTTAGATTTTTAACAAAATTTGCTCAGGTCACTATAATGCACAATTCTGAGAATTAGCGCACCAGGCAATCCCTTCAGTCTCATCCCTCACCCACGTGGCTAATTCCCTTTATCAGTTGTAGATGTGGCCAAAAAAGGAAAACAGTCAGAGACAGAGTCATTTATTAAATCTACATTTAATTTTCATGGGTATGAGTAGAACAGGGACAAATAAATAACTTTATTTTGCTATTAATAAGCTCCTTATCTCCCACCTTTTCATCAAGACATTCTACATTTGAGAGGAAAGTTTAGACTCTAGGATCTAAGTGGCTGCTTCTGCCTGGATGGGTAATAAGTCAGTTAATAATTTGTTTCATCTTCTGCTGAAGTGTTTCTCATTTCGTCACCACATATTCGCTGCCAATATGGTTTCCCCAGAGCCCTCCTAAAATTAATCTCTAGGCAAATTTCAACTCACTCTCTTTTTCAAACCAAAATTTATTAGCCCCAAAGCTAAAAAGCATCTTGTCTCAACACATAAACTGGAAGAACAACAAACTAAAAAAAACCTCTTCTTGGCATTTTCACTTATTACCTAATTTCCAAGTGACCTGCGTATTCCTGATGGCTCTCCTTTTCCCTTCCCATTTTTCCCTCGTAAGCCTCGCCACTGAGAGATGATACATCGGGTTTTTAGAAAATTGTCAGCAGCAGCAAGATGTCTATTTATTCTAAGTTGCTTTAGTTTTGTTTGAGTTTTAAGATAAATCCTATTTTCAGGGCATATTTCCTTTCCTGTGTTATTTTACATTAATTAAGTGGTGGGGGGACAAACCCTGCATTTTAAAAAAAAATTGAAAAGGTTTTATCTTTAAGAACTTCAAATATTTTCCAAAGTGTATTTTAAAAAGTTGCGCCCTTTAATGCTTCTTTCAAAGTATCATTATTTGAAATACGATTTTAGATAATTAAGTTATTTCAAAATAACTTGATTTGCTTGCACTCAGCGAATGCTTGAGCTTCCAAATATAAAAAAATTGAACCTTACCTATGTCAAGGTTAAAACAGATATTTTGAAAAGAAAGTTAATTGATCTACACCTTGTCCATTGCTTCAATATTTGCATCATAAGAAAGCAGTTTTTCTGCTAGTAACATACTATCATTATATCCAACATAATGGAGAGCAGTGATGCCACAGTTATCCTTAAGATGTGGGTTGGTGCCATGTCTCAGCAGAATGATGGCACAAGTCTCTTCCTGGTAATGTACAGCCTGTCCATATTAGATCAAGAAAAGATTGTAAATTCTAAGAATTCAAAATACACATTCCACAGGTTTCACCAACTAGTTGTACTTCAATAAGACAAATTTATTTTAATTATATACAGGTATTGATCGACTTACGACCTATGCAACTTATGATCATTCGACTTTACCACCACAATCGCTAGCCATGACTGCTCCGCATCTGGTAGTGCAAACGTTGCCCAGCTGGGCGTACTGCAGTGCGGACAAGCTTCCAGCAGCACTACCATCTCCGCGTGCACCATTTCAACTGTTATCCCAGACTCGGTACAGCAATTTGTGTTTTGTGTCTTGGATATTTTTCATCAAACCCCTCCCAATAAACTTCTTATACATTTCGAAGCAATGGACCCAAACGTTGAACGATTTGCAAGGATTGAACGGATGGTGCATGATGTGTTTCGTCCGTATCGTGAAATTTATGAAGAAAAAAAGAAACATACAATTCAGACAAGGCTCACCATGTTTATGAAAAAACCAACCCCGGTAACCCTAACTGCTGCCTCAGATGACGACATCAACGATCCGCAGCCAAGCACCAGCTGCCAATAAAATGTTTCGTACATGTTTATATATTTTGATATGTTTTGCAACGGGGAAAATGTTTCCTACGGTATTTTTTACACCTGTATTTTGTATTTTTGTATGCGCCTGTATTTTGTAATTTTGTATGTTTTGCAAATATTAAACCAGTTGTACTGGTAATGCAGTGTTTTACTTAAACCTGACGAATGTAAAAATAAGAAACAAAATGGTGTAGAGATGATACAAAGGGCATAAAATGAACAAAGAAAATTATGATATATAATAATGAAAGAAAATTATGATAAAATATGATTTAAAGATTTTTATAACATCATTTCACAGTACTGTACATATAGCCTACTCAACTTATGACCAAATCGTGTTATGACCGGTCTGTCGGAACCAATCGTGATCGTAAATCGAGCACTAGCTGTATATATAAATCAAACCCATGTTATGCTGAAAGAGTTGACTGCTATATACCTATATTAAAGGTGTTCTGTCTTGTTCGTCACAAATGTCAGCCTCTTATTTTCTGTTCACCAGGAGAGTGACCACTTCCACACAGCCACTGGCACAGGCCAAATGTGGGACCTTTTAGGAAAGTGGAGTGCAATATCTCAAAACATACAGTTATTCACATAATTGTAAACATTGAATAGCATGTTTTTCCTCTTCATTATTTTCCTTGAAGAAAGTACAACACTTATTAGCTCTTATTGCTCACTACCTTAATGAAAACAGCAGCCTATTTGAATAGAAAGAGCTCAGTCTTTGGATTCAGTTCAACTACGGTTTCAGTCCTACTTAAAACTCTGTCATTTACCAGCTATTACTTAGCCTTTCTGTACCTCAACTTCCTCATTAACAACAACAACAATAATAGCTATCTTATAGGACATCATGATGCTTAAGTGAGAAACTATGTAAAGTATTTAAAATAGTTCCTACAGCAGCAACTCAAAATTGTTAGGTTTTTTGAGACAAGGTCTCACTCTTTTGCCCAGGCTGGAGTGCAATGGTGTAATCATACCTCATTGTAGCATGGAACTCCTGGCCTCAAGTGATCCTCCATATCCAGCCTCCTGAGTGGCTGGGACTACAGGTGTGCACCAGCCTGCCCAGCTACTAATTTAAAATTTTATGTAGAGCAAGAATCTCATGTTGTTGTTCAGGCTGGTCTCAAACTCCTGGCATCAAGTGATCCTCCCCACTCGGCCTCCCAGAGTTCTAGGATTATTTCTATTACTACTACTTAACCAAAAAATTTTAATTAAGTAGAATAATACAATTAAACCTACTTTGTAGGATGGCTTAAAGAGTAGGTCACATTTTAACACCTCTGATATTTGAATGTCACTTATAATTCATGATTTATTACATCTATAATTGGTAGCATTTTAAAAATTATTTTATTGAAATATGTAATAATGGAGCATCACACAATCCATGAGTCCTTACATTAAGTAGAATACGGTATACTCAGCAGGTCTAGGGCAGGTCTAGGGATATAACTGGCACTTAAATACATTTCGGTTCTTAAAGATATATGGGGAAAAAACACTGAAATAACAGTAACACATTTTTAAACAAATTAATTCTTGGGTTTTTCAAACAACTTGAAGCCAAAGGAAACTCATGATTCAAATGACTAGGTATGGATCATTTAATTCAATACTTATATTTAGAGGATATATGCAAATCAGACTTTCCCATGATTAATATTAGTGTTTAAGACTGATAAACTTTTGAAAGGGCAGTTAAAGGTTATCTTCTACTATTTTCTAACTTCAGAAATTCTTTTGTTTGAAAGATGGGAGATAAAGTTTAAATGAGATTAAGTCTTAATATCCCATTTCAAATCTCTTAGCTGGTGCAGACAGAGCAGGTAAACATGAAGTTTTTAAGGATAGAAGGGTCCTGAGAGATAGTAGAATACATCTGCTACATAATAGGTACTCAGGTTATGTTTGATGAATAAATTGAATGAAAGAATGGATAAATACAGATGGGGAGTTCAATATTTTTAAATAAACTCCTATAAAGCAGTATTTTTGCAATACTAATGATTTATATTTGTTATTTTTATTTTCAAAGAATACAAGTAAAATGAAATGATTAATCTATCATTGTTTGCATATGAGATAAATCTACATGTAAGAAAAATATGTGTACATAATAAAATATATACATAAAATTTGGAGACAGATAAAAACATTCCATTTCTGAAGAGGCCAAAAGTTCAAAGATAATAACGCACAATAATAATAATAATGATAAAAAAATAGAAAGTGAGAGATTATTTTTATCTGGGCAGGATTCGTATTCCTTTTTCCAAGAGTTATTCCATTAATAATAAACGTTTACTAGAAGTGTTGTACATGCTCACTGCAGCAATCACAGATAAGAAAAACTTTGCTAAAAATGCAAATGCCCAGAACTTAGAAATGTTATCGTATTTCGTACATACTTTTTTGTTAACACAAGACCATAGTATGTTTGTGTGTATGTATAATCAAACTGATTCTTTTTTCCTTGCCGGCTGTAACAAAATACATCTTTGTATATCAACGTACTTCTGTATCTATTGTCACAATAAATGGTCACATATTACTCCATCCTATGGCTGCAACAGAAATTTACTTATAGAATTCATTCTATCTGTTCTTTTTAAAATAAGTGCTGCAAAAAACAAAGTGCATGTATCTCTACTTCCTAAGGAGATTTTAGTATAATGGAATTGATGGGTAAAGAGTATACACATTTTTTAAAATGTAGTACTTACCACCAAATTGTCTATTTAAAAAGTTATCAGCAACTTAAATTTAAGCAGCAGTACAAAACATCCTCACACATATTGTGGACGGAAAACAGTTTCATTCCTCTTTTAATTTAAATGCTTATACCAGAAATGCAAAGGATTTTTTCCTATGTACATAAGTAACTTGTAAATCTGCAAAAAGTTTCTTTGCCCACTTTTATTAGAGTTTTTATTTGATTTGAAAGAATTTCCTATAAAATGAAGATGCACTTCTCATCTAAGGCGTATATATGTAACTTTTCATCTAGCTTGTATATATAACTGATATACATATAACATTATGTATGTAATAGATATGCTATACATACCAGTACTATACATATCACATGATATATAATATAATGAATTCCCTGTAAAACGAAAACACACTTCTCATCTGAATATATATATAATATAGTAAAAACTTTTCAAGTATGTTTTCTTTCATTTCTCTTTTATTTTTCTGATACACAGGCAGTTTTAATTTTTAGTTTGCTAAATCAACCTTCAGAATGCCTGCCTCTGAGATCATTCTTAGGAAGGCCTTTGTCAACATAAAATATACCTGTAAAGTAAGCATTTGTGTTTCCTTCTGATACTTTTCTCACTTGCATATGTAAAAGTTTCACTCTGTGTTCCATCAGGCACTCATGTTTGCAATATAAAATTTCATTAGTTTTCTTCAAAGAGCAGCCATTTTTTTCATTAGTAATTCATCCTTTCCTATTCATAGCTGTGAACATTATCAATCCTTACATATATCTTATATCATTTCAGTGTTTCTGGATTTCCTGTTCTGTTCTATGCATTTATCTGCATTTTCAGCTGTTAGTAAAAATTAATTATAGAAATTAATAGCACATTTTAATATCTAGAGAAGCCAGTATTTTTTCAGCCCATTATAAAATTTCTTAAAATGTCATCACAATAGTAAAAAACAGCAGGTGTCGTGCAAAAATGTTAAAACCTTGATATTTTCAGTTTATTTTATGTAAAATTGATACACACAGAAAGAGGTCACATTTTGAGAAAAATGTGTCTTCTCATTCAAGAACACAAAACCCACCTCTCACTTCCAAGTTTCCAAGACCCTTCAGTAAAGAACCGAGCAGTTCTGGGAAATTTGATAGAACTGCTGTAAAACAAGCAGTTTTACCTGAGAAATTTTCGCCTACTGAAAATGACTCCCGGTATTTTTGATAGGGGAATGAGTTCTCTCAGTAGGGACCTCCTGTAATGTATAAAACACCATGTTTTAAATGTGAACGTTAAAAATGACAACACTGTATATGCCTAACTTAGTGAGTTAAATCACTCACATTCTCCACCAAGTGCTCCAGTCGGGGAATTAGGAGGGCTAAAGCAGCTGAGGTTCATTTGGCTCCGCTGCTCCGAGTGTGCCCGGCGCCCTCCAAGGCCCCATCCCAGGGCGGGAAGCCGGGCCGAGGGAACCCTCCCACCCCGGGCTGTGCCCTGCTACCGGTGCGGCTAGCCCCGGGCGTCCAGGTCTCCCCTCCTGCGCACCAGGCAGCTCTCTCTCCGCGGGGTCGCCCCTACAGCCGCCTTGTGGATCTTCCATGGTTCCGCATCCCGGATTCGGTGCCCAGAAGCGGTGTAGACCGGGTCTATGGAGCACAAAACCTGAGGTGCTGCTCTACCTTGGCCCCTGGCTCCCGAAGCCGAGGAACTTCTTCAAGGTGGTGACTTCTCAGATCCCCAACAACCAGCTCCTGAGCCGCGGCTCCTTCCACCCCCACCTGGCACCGACCCCCAACTGATCCCAAGTCTGCCTTCTAACCCAGAATCTGCGATCCAGCTGAAGGGTCCACTACAGCCTTCAGCAGCAACATCGCAGCCTCTGACCTCTCAGATCGAGGGAACCCCCCAAAGCCTTTAGGCGCGCGCCTGTGCCACGCTGGCCGCCAGGCTCCCGGAAGCCTCTCCCAGACATGCGCAGGCAGGTGGGGCTGCAGCTCGGGGCAGGCAGAGCTGGGCTCCGGGTTCTCCCGTGCTCGCCCGGGCTGCCCGAGGACCGCAGGTGCAGGATCTCAGGCGCGCATTTTATATCACAAACATGAGATCCTGATGGAACATTATCAGTCTTTGCATACATCTCGTATAAGGGAAGACCGGGAGGCCTGTCTGACACTGCGGCCGCCCCCCTCCTCAAAGGGAGATAGGGTCTGGCATGGGCACTCCGCCGCACTGGAGCGGCTTCCCGGATGGCCTGGCTTCAGTGCTGAAACTCTGGCCCCGGGGTCTGCCTGACAGGTGTCACGGAGCTGAAGATGATGGAAACTCAGGGGTTGCTCCTTCTCCAACTGGCCCCCACTGCTGTCCATGTCGAATGCGCAGTTTGCAGGTGCGGATCTGGTACTGGTGTGGGATGGAGGAGCTTCCCTTGGGTGGCATCAGGGTCGCCGAGTGCACAGCCCATCCGGCCTGAGGGTCCGCTCCTCTTGGACACCTCTCCGGATCCTGGGCCCCTGCACTGGGCACTCTGCAACCACACTGATGAGACTAAGCAGCTGCTGGTGGGCCAACCACCTGACTTTGCCGCCTGGGGGCCCAGACTTCGGATTCCTGCTGCTGGGGTGTGGGCCTGGTCTGGGGTGTCCAGCCACTTGCTGTTCCCATGCCACGTCTAGGCTGCAGGAGTGACTCGGGCGCCGGCGGTGGATGGGGGACCGGGTACCTGATGTCCTCGGGGTCAAGTGCATTGCCCGCCCACCTGAGGGTCTGCTCTGCCTTGGCCTCCTCCAGGAGTGCAGGGGTCATCAGGTGGCAATTTAGGAATGCTTATATTGAAGGAAATATTCTTTCTCTCTCTTTGAGAAATAAGTGGTGATTTGTTTTGTTTTGTTTTGTTTTTTGATACTCAGCTACAGCACAAAACAAAGGTGATGCAGAGGTGAAGGTTCACAGCCAGTTCCTCTATGGATTACCTCCAAATATGTATGTTCAACATAACTGCTTTGCTTGTCACTTTCACCTCAACACTTACCTATGCCTACTGTTCAATAACAACTGTGGATTTAGAATTACTTAATACACAATTATTTCATAATAATTTAATACCCAAACTACTTTTAATAATTTACCATCTCTGCAATCCTGAATTATTCATTTTTTCTTTGTTTATAAAACCATTGCTGTAGTAAGATCAAAATTACAAAACTCACATTTCATTTGGTTAAAAAAATTAAAACATATTATATATGAAAGATGAGAAAATGTATTTGTTTCATCATAAAAATTATGGGTTTGCAAAATTTTATATGCTTAGCTACATTCCTGTGAATGTAGCTTATTTAACTTTGACCCCGCAAATCTTATGTCCTCACATTTCAAAACCAATTATGACTTCCCAACAGTCCCACAAGTCTTATTTCAACATTAACTCAAAAGTCCACAGTCCCTAGTCTCATCTGTGAAAAGGCAAGTCCCTTCCACCTAGGAAGCTGTAAAATTAAAAGCAAGCTAGTTACTTTACAGATACAATGGGGATTCAGGCCTTGGGAAAATGCAGGTGCTCCAAATGTGAGAAATAAGGAGGTTACAGGTCCCATTCAAGAGAGAAATCCAATAGGGGAGCCAAATTATAAAGTTCTAAAATAATCTCCTTTGACTCCAGGTCTCATAACACTAACCCTAACCCTAATTCTAGCCATAAACCATAACCCCTAACTTTAAGACTAACCATGAAACCTAATCCTAACCCTGCCCTAAACCCTAACCCTAACACTGACCCTAACCCTGACTCTCTAACTCTAACCCCTAAACCCTAATCTTAAACATAGCCCTAGCCCTAACCCTAACCCCAACCCTAACGCTAAGCCTTGCCATAGGCATAACTCTAACCCTAACTCTTGCCCTAATCCTAACCCCAACCCCTAACCCTAACACTCACACTAACCCTAACTCTAAACCAACCAAACCTACCCCCAACCCTAATCCTAACTTCAACCCCAACCCTATTTCCAAAACTAACACTAACCCTAAAACCCTAATACTTACCCTAACCACTGCCCTAAACCTTAACCCTAATTCCTACTCTAAACTGTAAACCTTAAGGCTAACCATTAATCCTAATCCCTAACCCTAACCTTATTCCAATTACCCTTAACTCTAAGTCTAACCTAAGCTTCACCCTCAATAATGATCCCTAATGTTACTTTCACCCACTCTAATCCTTACCTTAAGCTAAACCTACTCTAATCTGTATATAACCCCAATCCAAAATCTCACTATAACTTTCACCCTAACCCTTCACTGTAATTCTGACCTGTCAACCTAACCCTATTAGTCAGCCTAATCTCTCCCTCTTATCTCTACTCTGGAGCTCTCAACCACCAACCTGAACCTCCTATCTTGGAGCCCTTATACCATAATCTTTAACTGGTAAACGCTTAGCCTGTAAAGCCCTATGTTCTGATTGTGTCATACTTTTGCACACTAACTCTGTAAATGCTAACCACAATCTATACCCAATCCCATCCTGATCCATCCTACACAGTTTCACACCATTTCAAGGACTGAAATCTACAGATCTATAACCTCGGAAATGCAGACTTAGTAATCCTCAACAAAATAATAATAAATTTAAACCAACAGCATTTGGAAAGGATCAAACACCATGAACAGGATTTCTTTATCCCAGAAAATCAACGCTGGTTCCACACACTAACGCCATCCGTGTAGCACACTGTATTATTAGAATGAATGGAAAACACTCCATAACTCTCTCAACTGATGCAGAAAGTGCTTCCGACAAAGTTTAACACCATGTCATGATAAAAAACACTCACAAACCTACAAATAGAAGGACATTTCTTAAACACGATAAAAAGCAATTTTGTAAAACCAACAGTAAACATACTCAATTGTCATCACTGAAAGGTTTATTCCTAATAGAATAACAAGGCACAGATACCTACTTTCACTCTTGTATTCAATAGTATATTGGAAGATACAGGTAGGGCAATTATGCAAGAAAATAAAATAACAACTATTTGAGGATCAATTATCACCTGATCTCATACATAGAAATTCCTAAGGAATGTTTAAAAAAGTATTAGAGATAGTAAACAAATTGGGTAAACTTACAAGCACAATACCAATACAAAAACCCATTTTATTTTATTTATTATTACTATTTCTTTTTGAGATGGAGTTTTACTCATGTCACCCAGGCTGATACAATGACATGATCTTGGCTCATGGCAACCTCCATCTCCCAGTTTCAAGCAATTCTCCTGCTTCAGTCTCTGAGTAGCTGGGATTACGGGCATGTGCCACCACACCCAGATAATTTTTGTATTTATAGTAGGGACGGGTTTTGTCATGTTGCCCAGACGGGTCTCATACTCTTGTCGTCAGGTGATCTGCCAGCCTTGGCTTCCCAAAGTGCTAGGATTACAAGCGTGAGCCACCGTGCCTGCAGAAAAACCCATTTTATATGTATACACTAGCAGTGAATAATCTGAAAAGGAAATTACAAAAATTTCACTTTAAATAAGACCAATAACAATAATAAGGAATAAATGTAATGAAAGGGCAAGACTTAGATGAGAAAAACTGTAAAACATTCCTTAAGGAAATTAAACAAAGCCCAGATAAATGTAAAAACCCAAACAAATGTAAAAACATGTTACATTCATGGATTTGAAGACGGTATTTGTCAAGTTTGCCAAACTACACAAAGCAAACTACAGGTTCAATGTTATTCCTAAAAAAATCCCGAAGGCCTTGGGACAGAAATGGGAAAGCTAATCCCAGTGTTCAAATAGAATTTTAATTTACCCTGAATAGCCAAACCAATCCAGAAAAATAACTCCAAATTTGGAGGTTCACACATCCCAATTTCAAATCTTACTACAAAGCAACAGTAATCAAAACAGCGTCATACTGGCACAAGATTAAACAGAAAGACCAATTGAATTGGATTGGGAGTCCAGACATAAAACAGTACCTCTGTGCTCAAATGATTTTACACAAGATCCACAACCATTAAACTGGGGAAGGAATGCTGTCCTCAACAAGTGATGTAAGGCAACTTGCTATCCACATAAAGGGACATGAAATTGTATCCTTACCTCATATCACATTAACAAATTAACTTAAAATGGATCAAAGACCTAAAGATGGGAAAAATAAAAACTCTAGAAGAAAACACACAGTTAAACCTTCATAACCTTGGATGTAGCAATGGTTTCTCAGATCTGACACCAAAAGCACAAACCAAAAAAGGAAAAACAGGTAAGATGATTTCTTCAAAATTCAAAACTTTTATGCCTCAGAAGACATGATAAAAAAAGTTGAAAGACAAAATTGTTAGAAAAGGAAAAACAGCTATCTTCTCCTAGGACACTCTCAACACTCAACACAGAACAATTCTGTTGCCAGATGCTTGGGCGTTTTTCCCCACACAGGCCAAATCCTGGGTACCAGCTGGGTGTCCTACAGTGCAATCCAATTCTGACCCTACTGGAAGAAAGCATCAGACCCCACAGGCTAACAGCTCAGTCCTAGGAAAAGAGGTCATGCAGCTTGTTGCTTACAACACATGAGAGGATGATAATTTCTTAAAAAGTGACTTTATAACAGAGTTTAGCCAAAGGAATGTATAGGCTCCTGACTTAAGAGAACAGTATCCACTTTCGGGGCAGAAAGCAGGAGCTTTGAAAGGGGGACTTGGCAGAATGGCCCGAAGGGGATGGGGTGAGGAGGTGCAGGGTCTATGGGACTTGCTCTGATGTTTTATCCGTTAGGTGGTCTTGTTAGTACCACCATGGGCAGAGCTAGGTTGTGAATCGACTGTTGTATCCTGGCAATCTCCTGGGAGGGGAGAGTTCTGGAGGTGCCTAGTTTGTTTCAAGTTTTGGTCTCTGGAACTTTTAAGTAAACACACAGTTTTAAAAGATTGCAGTGTAGGAAGTGTCTGGTGGAGAGAAGGTAAAGCCTATAATTGCCTTCCTAAAAAGCTAAGTAGGAAGGGTGGGAAAAGGAAAAAGGTAAAAGTAATACATTTCTTCTTTAAGAAAGTAAGTCTACTCAGTTACAACACTGTAAGCACATTAGATGCCAATCACAAATAGTAGGTTCCCAGGTTAATTTCTGTGGACTTGGCTACAGATTGGAGGCTCACACAACACCCTTATTTGGTTCAGCAGTTTGCTACAGCACATTACAGAACTCATGAAAACAGTGTACTTACCACTGCTGACTTATTACCAAGGATATTTTAAAGGCTACAAATGAACAGCCAGATGAAGAGATGCACAGCGCGAGGTGTGTGGAAGAGGTGCGGGCCTCCCATGTCCTCTCCAGACACGATCCTCCCAGCGTCTCCCCACGTTCAGCAGCTCTCCCAACCCCGTCCTTTATTACACAGGCAGGTTGGTTATGACAGCACCTTTAGGTATTAAACTCAACCATCAGCACCTCTACCTTTCACAGAGATGGGAGGGAGGCTGAAATTTCAAATCCTGTAATGACGAGGTTGGTTTCTTTGACAACCAGCCCTGCTGGTTCAGGTGCCGCCAGCCATCAGTCATCTCATTAGCATACAAAAGACACATCACTTCGCTCTGCCTCAGGATACTGGGGCAGAGACCACACATAAACTCTTACTATGATCTAGTAACCCACAGAATGGAAGAAAAAATCTGCACAGTAGATACTCCATAAGTGTCTGTTATCCAGAATGTATAAATAACTTTTACAACTCAACAACAAAGACAATCCAATCTAAAAACTAACAAAGAACTTTAATACACACTTCACCAGCAAGCGCTTGAAAGATGCTTAACATCATTAATGATTATTAAAACCATAAAGAGATACCCCTTAACTCACACTAGAATAGTTACACTGAAAAAAAAACTAGTGTTGCAAAGATATGTGGAAACTTGAACTATTAAACACTGCTTGTGACAGTATGAAATGGTGCAGCCTATGTGTCAAATAACTTGTAGTTTCTTCAAAAAGTTACAAATAGATTTACCATATGACAGTAATTCCATTCCTAGGCATATACCCCAAAGACCTGAAAACAGGTGTTCAAACAAAAACTTGTATGCTCTTTAAATGTATCAAGACAATACATATTCAGGAAAGTCTTGGGAACAGTGCCAGGAAAACTGGATCAGAATGAAAAGACTCCCAGGTGGGGCAGGAGGTACAAGTGAAATGAGTTTGTGAAGTGGATTATCACATAGGAACCATGCTGATTTCCTGATCTAAAGGTTATGTGGTTGTAACCTGGTAGAGTTTCCATGCTTTGGGTAAAATATACCGGAGTATTTTGTGGGACACTGTAAATCTGGTACAGCAATAACTGCTGGGGACTCTAAGAAACAGGTTATACTTTGCACTGCTACTGGATGTTTCCTAGAAGTATGACATTATTAAAAAGTAAATTACTCTTTAAAACAGCCATATAAATCCTATTCCAGAAAAGCAGAGGCATCATCAAAATCCACTATAGAGACTATGCTTCATCCAAAGCTGTGAACACTTATAAAAGCCTCTATGTCAACAGACTCCACTTAGTAGATATTTATTAGTAGTAGAGGCTACTGTGTGGATACATTAGTGTTATGGCACGGTGTGAATATTAGTGTTAGGGAATGGGGTACATATTACATTGGTGTTGGAGAACAGTGCAGACATTACATTAGCATTAGGGCACCTTGTGGATAATATTACATTAGTATTAGAAGCAACGGTGTGGATATTAGATTAGCGTTAGAGTATGGTATGGATATTATATTGGTGTTAGCGCACGGTATGGATATCATAGTAATGTTAGGGCACAGTGTGATTATTATATTAGAGGCCACTGTGAGAAGACATCTTAGCAGCCACTGTGTCTGGGACGTTGACAATGACATCAGGGTGTAGTCGTAAGGATGGAATTTGGGGATTTCATTTTTCTAGATAAATTTCTTCCTTTGTTGAATACTCTAAAGACTCTCTTCTCTGCACTCAGGGCCATGGAAAGGAAGCCTTTTCCTCACCAATGAACAACACTTAGTTGACATGACCCTCATGCCGCCCTGAGGAAGTCGAAGCTCCTCGATGCTTCTGGCACCTTGGAGGGAAGTTGGTCAGCCGTGGGTTCGTGCTCCCTCTGGTGGCGCTAGAGCTCAGCACAGACACTGTTGCTCAGTTTCTCGGCTGACGTGCACCCCTGCCTGGCTGTCCTGAAATACCTATAAAATTCAATATTCAGTTTATTCAATGTAATAATTTTGGTAATTCAAATTAAAATGAAGCCCACTGTAGCCATATCATTCCCAAAACTGGTGATGGAAGACTTTGGAAGCCATGTAGAATGAAATGAATACATATACAAAATAAGAAAAACAAAAACCTACTCAAAATAGTTGAGAGACTATAATTTGAAATGCAAAACTATAAAAAAATCTAAAAGAAAATCTATATGACATTAGGATTGGTGTTGAGTTTTAACACACAACATCAGATGCCAATTCATGAAAATATTGATAACAGACTTTATAAAACTAAGTATTTTACTGTGAAAAACTGTATTCAGAGAACAAAAAGACAAGACAGATGTGAGAAGATGTTTACAAAATACATAAGTGATTTTAAAACTGGGTAAATGTCTGAACAGACACTCAACCACAGCAAATATACAGATAGTAGGCTGGGTATGGTAGATCCCCATCTCTACTAAAAATACAAAAATTACCCAGCTACTTGGGAGGCTGAGGCAAGACAATCGCTTGAACCCAGGAGGCGGAGGTTGTGGTGGGCCAAGATCACACCATTCCTCTGCCCTACTGTATATGTAAAAATGCAGAGGTTGTTGATCGTCCAGGAAAGCAGTCCAAGAGTCCTGTGCAGGGAATTTTATATTGGACTGCACATTCCTGCCACTGTCTCGAGTGTCCTCTTTTCTTTGTCTGGTTTCTCTGCTCCTACCTTAGGTCCCCGACTTGCCCCTCTTTGGCTTGTGAGACCTCCTCACTGTTGGTTAAGGCACACGTGTGGAGATCAATCCAAATCCACTGTTGGGGCTGGCTTCTTCCTGCCTCCCAGGAAGGCCCTACAGTGGTCACGTCTGTACCTCCTGTGCCTGCCTATCTCTTTTGAATGTCTTTCTCTGCCCTAATCTGTACTTATGATGCCAGGTTTCTCTTGAGAATGTCCCCTTTGTCTTTCTTATCAGCATGTAGCTAGCAATTTTCTGACATTTTAACTGTAGAGTGAATGATAATTGGGGCATCTTAAGAGGTATTCTAGGGTGTTTCTTTCTGCATAGGTACCCTTCTTCCTCCTACCCACAACTGACAAGTGCCCATCCACTCCAGCATTAGAGATGCTACTAATATATAAATTTTTGATGGTCCCTTCAGGTAAGCCATCCCATTACGTTCATGTCTAGCTATCTACTGACTCTACTGGAGCCCAATATCCTGTGTCTTTCCCAAAAGTAGGGAAGGAATGCTTCACTGGAAACCATAGGGGATGAAATGAATGTAGAGGAAAACTTTACAATTTATACAAATAATCACTGAAAATCACCCTTACACTAAAAATGCAAAACTATACAATTTCTAGAAGAAAAGAGAATAAAAGCTATGTGCCCTTGGGTTGGGTAATGAATTTTAACAAACAATACACACAGAACAAAGAATTAATCGGATTTTGAAAATATTTAAAGTGTATACTCTGGAAAAGACTCTGTTAAGAGAATGAAAAGACAAGTCACATATTGAAAGAAATTATTTGCAAAATACAGATCTGAGAAAGAATTTGTATTCAATATACAAAGATATCTTAAAACTAAGTAAAACAGCCCAATTAAAGATGCACACAAATCTGAACAGACACGTTACCAAAGGATTTAAGAGAAATCAGTCCTTTCAAAAGGACTGCCTGAAGCTGCCTCTCCTTTCTTGCCTGACAAGAGACCACCCATGACAGACAGGTTCTGGCCAGTATATAGAGGATGCACAGAGCAAGTTTTCATGTCATCTGCTTCACCTTTTAATGTCAGAGGGCTGAAAACGTCACCCTGGGATCATGCTAACACTGAAATTATTTGAACATGGGACCTATGAAGGAGTAAGAAATTCAACTGTGATTGCACACATTTCTCCTTTCATAAATATTCATGAATCCCCCTAGAGCTTATTAAATATGTGTATTTGGCCATGCCACACAGCATAAATTACTGTTTCCTTTACCTCTCCCTTGAAGTGTCTGCTTCTGATTTCTGGCTTCTGGCTGGAGTCTATGCTTCCCAGCCTGTTAGAAGGACTACCCTGCAGGCTGCAACCCTTTATAGGAAATAAATCTCTCACTGGGTGCAGTGGCTCATGCCTGTAATCCCAGCTATGCCCACGGCCCCTAGCCAGAGGGCTCGTAATATCCAGGGGGGACCGGGGTGATACTACTCACCCTCTGGTGGGGGCTGTGGGCACAGCCCCCTAACCAGAGGGTTCGTAGCAGCCAGGGGGGCCAGAGTGCTGCTGCTCGCAAAGTGTGCACTCACTGTGATAGTAGGAGAAATATCTTTCTAGAATATTATGAATAATATTACTGTATGTAAACCCAGTTTGATAACAGGAGTAATATCTCCCTAGGATGTTACAGGTAATATCAATGGATGTACATTTATTGTGATATTACAGTAAATGTACATAATGTGTACATATGTGTACACATGTACATAGTATATTTATTTACATAATGTGTACATATACGTACAGGTGTACATTATTGTACATATGCACATAATGTGCACATTATGTACACGTGTACATATTGTACATGTGTTTACATCCTGAGTGTACATCCTGTAATATTATTCATAATATCCTAGAAAGATATTTCTTCTAATATCACAACGAATGCACACAATGCATGTATACCATGTGCACACACTCTGTGACATTATTTGTAATATAGATAATATCACAATAAATGTACTCATTATGTACATTTGTGGTACATTTATTGTGATATTATAATAAATGTACATAATGAGTACCATGTACATTACGTGTACATATACACACATGTGTACATACTTTACTTATGTATATAATGTGCACATTATGTACAGATGTACAATATGTACACGTGTACATATATGTGTATATTATGTACACGTGTACATATTGTACATCTGTACATAATGTGCGCATATATGTACACGTGTACATAATGTGTACATATAGTACATATAGTACACGTGTACATAATGTGTACATTATGAACATGTGTACATATTGTAATATCACAATAAATGTATATGTACATAATGTGTACACAATATATATGTACATGAGTACAGTATGTACATTTACTGTAATATCACAATGATATAATCAATAACATAAACAATCACAATAATATAGTACATATCACAATAAATGTACATACCGTACCTATTATGTACATATGTATTGTGTACACATATGTACATCACAATAAATGTACATATTGTATACATTTATTGTAATATCCCAATAAATATACACATTATGAGTCCATTCTGGGATATTATTTTTTGTATATTAGATAAAAATTACTCCTAATATCAAAGTGAGTATACACCCATGTGTGTACATTTTGTGATATTATCCATCATGTCCTAAGTAGATATTACTCTCAATGTGAAAGCAAGTGTACACTCTGTCATTGTTCCAATATCACAGGCAGTATACAACGCTTCTGTGACATAGTTCCTAGAATCTCTGGAGAGAGGATGATTATATCCTGAATATCACAGGAAGTGTATACCACCACCGTAATAGTGTTTCAGATATACAAAAACAGAGAGGATATTACTCCAAATATCTCAGGAAGTGCACAAAACCCCAGTGATATGGTTCCTAATATCTAAGAAATGAAAGATGATATTACTCACAATGTGGCAGGGGCTGTACACCCATCCTGTGACATTATTCCTAATATCCATGGAAGGAGAGGATGATATTACTGCCCATATGGTAATACTCTCAATATGGCAAGAGGTGTACACCACGCTCTGATATTGTAACTAACGTCCACAAAAAAATAATTATATTGAATTAAATATTGCAAGGGGTGAAACCCCCATGTGATTTCAATTCTAATGTCAAGGGGGGCGAGGATGATGTTTTTGTCAATATCACAGAGGTGGAACTAGAACTAGTGTTATTGTGCCTAATATCAAAAAAGAAACACAATAACATTATCTTCTCCTTATGATATGGTTCCCAGTATCATATTACTCCAAATTTTCCAAATAGCCGCTGTGGGCACAGCCCCCTAGCCAGAGGGTTCGTAGCAGCAGGGGGTGCTGGGGTGCTGCTACTCACTCTCTGGTGGGGGCTGCGGGTGCAGCCTGGTAGCCAGAGTGTTTGTAGAAGCCGGGGTGGGGGGCGGCTGGAGTGCTGCTACTCACCCTCTGGTGCGGGCTGTGGGTGCAGCCCCCTAGCCAGAGGGTTTGTGATAATGGGGGGGTGGGGGGGCTGGGGGAAATATCACTCATCCTCTGGCAGGACCTGTGGGCACAGCCCCCTAGCCAGAGGTTTCGTGATATCCTGGGGGTAGGGGTCAGGGTGATATTACTCACCCTCTGGCACGGGTTGTGGGCAGCCCCCTAGCCAGAGGGTTCATCATATCGAGGGGGGGCCGGGGTGGTATTACTCACCTTCTGGTGGGGGCTTGATATGGGTGTATATTTTAAAGAGATATGTCTCCTAGCATCAATGTCGAGTTGATACGGGTGTATATTTCAACTGCTAATACTTCAGTTGTTGTAGAGTATGTTTGAACACTTTGTGATCTTGTTTGTAATATTCAGCATATTTTTGCATTACTATAAAGAAATATCTGAAACTGGGTAATGTGTAAAGAAAGAGGTTTAATTGGCCTACTTTCTGCAGGCTGTACAGGAAGCATAGAAGTTTCTGGGGAGGACTTGGGAAACTTTCAGTCATGACAGAAGGCATAGTGGGAGCAGGCATGGCCCGAGCAGAAATGAGGAGGAGGGAGGTGCTGCACACGTTTTTTTTTTATTTTTTTTTTTTTTTTTTTTTTTTTTTGTTTTTGGGGGCGGGGTCCCGCTGTGTCACCCAGGCTGGAGTGCAGAAGGGTGATCATGGCTCACTGAACCCCCAACTTCCTATGTTTGAGACATCTTCCCCCCCAGACTCCCAAGTAGCTGTGACCACAGGTACGTTCCACCATGCCCAGATAATTTTTAATTTTTTGGTAGAGACAGAGCCTTACCATATTGTTCAGGCTCATCTCACACTCCTGTGCTCATGTGATCTTCCCACCTCAGCCTCCCAAAATGCTGGGATGGCAGGCGTGAGCTATGAGCCTCAACGCACAGCCAAAATTTTTATTTTTTTAATTGTTATATTAGTTTTTATATTTTTTCTTGATTATTGGCCTATAGACCCTATGGATAACTGAACCTACGGATGCAGAGAGCCCACAGTATATAGGGAGACATGGGCACATGAAGCTGTCACAGAAGTTACCTGAGAAGAGGAGAGAAGACAGTGACAGGAGACAGTTTTTGGCATTGTCTGAAATCTTTGTCACGGGGATATATTCACGTATGACTTACCTGGAAAAGATAAATAAGTGATGAAAAAGAAGACCGCTCTGTGGAGTACAAAGGAGTGTGGCACATGAACATGACCTGTCAGGTCGAAATGCTGTCCCCGAGGCTCCGTGCATCAGCCACAGTGGCCATCAGAAGCTGCAGACTCAAAGCATAAGAAAGTCAGAGGCCCGGGCAGATGGGAAATAATGAAGGCAGGCAGGCACCTGGTCGGGATGTGGTGCGCAGCACAGGGTTGCCCCAGTCTGCAGGACATGCCCCAGGGAAGCAAAGCCTTTCTCCAAGGCCACGCCTCACCTCTCCTCCACTTCAAGTGCTGAAATATGCCTCCCTCCTTTCTGCACAAACTGCTTCTGCAAAGAAGCTTAGCCGTATTTTTGAAAGAGAAAAGTGGGAAAGAGCCCCAAATACTCAACGGAGTAGAGTAACCAATTAATCTCTCCGCTCATCTGATAACCTCCAAATAGCCACTTACTCTGCTTGAAGTGGATGGTGTCACAAGGTATAAAGAGAGAAGTGAAAAAACTAGCCACGCAGCTCTAAACCTACACACATTATGAATCAATGCCACATGAACAAGGAAAGCCTTCATACTCATGAATTTTAAAGAACCAGTGCCAAGAGGCACCCTCACGAAGCCTGTTCCTTGGGGGCATCAATGCAAACACCCAGCTGCTAACATGGGCTTCCCTGGGATCTCTATCTTAGAGAGAAAGGGATGACTGTGAACTTCAGATGATAGTGAACTTCAACTCTGTTCAACAGCTTCATATCCTGATTTTTATTTAGGAGGAAGAAAAGCCTCTGGGAGCTCTGGGGCAGTGGAAAAGGGAAAGCCACATTTTGGCAAGACAGCCACTGCATAGCAGCAGCAGAAACTCAGAAGTGCAGGGTGGTTCTGGGCAGGTACCACCTGGTCAGCCTGGAATCCTGCTCAAGGGAGAGCCACAGGAGCACAAGAGGGCCTTGTCTGGGGTCCTCTGACATCAGCATTACTGAGCTCTGACATTACACCAGAAAGTGCCAAGAATATTACTGATGGGCAGTGGGACACTGAGATAGTGGAAGGACAGTGTGTAACCACGCCTGAGTCAGGATCTCCAGTCCTGGTGATGCAGAAGGCAGCCAAACTCAGAGTCCAGGAAGGTGCCCTTCAGCTGGGTGTGAGGTCAGCCTTCTGCTTCTTCCCAGTCCCAGAAGACAATGGAATCCTAAGCCAGGGTGGTTTCCCCAGGAAACAAGAGGAGACCTGAGATAGCTGAGGTTTCTTTCTAAACCCTGCATGAAGACAAGGAGAGCTGACTTTGCTTCCTGAGGCAACAGAGGTCTGCCTGGAGATGCCATTATCACACGATGTGCTGGGGCTTCTGTCCTGGTCAGCAGACCGGACTCTGCCATCAAACTGGGCCCACCCTGCTGTCCACTGGTGGTCACATTTGTGTTCTGTGTGTTCCTTTAAAAGTATGTCTTGTGATTGTGAACAGAGGCTTTAAGCAAAAGATGCATTAAAAATTGGAAAACCCATCACTGGATCCCTTTGGAGAAGAGTGTGTCAGTTTGAAATCACTGGCTCTGGATTCTTGAATGAGACTGACTTGGTTCTAACCAGGCTTCACTTACTAGCTGCACAACCTTCAATGACTTTACCTCACCGACTTCAGTTTCCTCATCTATAAGTTGGGAACAACAGTACCTCCTTCATAGGATAAGATCACCAATGCACATATGTCTGGCATATAGCTGATACTCAATAACTATTGCTAATTACTAGCATCTTCTGGTTCTCAGAGAAGTTAGGTCTATATCATGCCAATTCAGTAGCTGTTGCCAACACATTCTCCCCCCAGGACTATCCCAATCTTTAGGATAAATACACTTCATGTCTGACAATGGTTATCATGAGGAAAAATTACTAAGAACAAAATGGACTTACAATTCATATCAGCCTTTCTCTTCTACTAATAGGATGGTTTTCCATCAATATTTAAATTTTTCAAAATTTTAGCCTGGCATAGTGGCATGCATCTGTAGTCCCAGCTACTCTGGAGGCTGAGGCAGGAGAATCGCTTGAGACCAGGAGTTAGAGTCCAGCCTGGACAACATAGTGACACCCTGTGTCTAAGCAATTTTTTAAATTCAGAACTCTTCCTGGTGTGCTCGTGTGTTTCTCTCCAACTCCCACAGGAAGCGCTTACTTCTTATGCATAACCATCACAACTCTAAATTTTTCCTGCAATAACATAACAAATGGCAGGGTGGGGTGCTCTGGTTCAACCCGGCATCTCTAACACAGGGATAAAGAATCAGGGCATGGAGGCCCAAGTCGTAAGTGTAGGGGTGAGTGGGAGTGGCCACAAGGGTGTCCACCCACCTCCTTCTACCCTACCCAGGAGCTTCCTTGGCGGAGGGAACCCCAGGTTTGCCCCTCTCACTCCTAAGGTACTGTGAGTGCATGTGGCAGTACAGCCAGTCAGAACTCTGTCCCCTCCCCCCAAACACTCAGCCACACTGTTAAAATAGGGGGCAGCTTTGGAGGTCCTCCAGTGCACTGAACAACCTCCAAAGCTCCCAAGTGCTCCTGGAGAAAAAACACCTACTGTGCCACTCAGGCCAGCTCATTAGCATCTCAGATAAATACTTTTATGTTACCTAGGTGTGTAGTCTAAAATCACACCTACGGTCCAACTCAAAGTAACATACAGCAATTTACACACCACGAGGCACTTTAACTTATATTATCTTTACTGCAATATTTCTACCCTCTTGTGAAGTCACCATCAATTTCCTCAACTTAAAGGAGGAGAAACTGACTCAAAGAGTTTATGTGAGTTGCCCAAAGTCATTTATTTGACTTTGAACTGATGAGGAAGCTCATCAGTTAAAGGCTGAGAACCCCGAGCAAACTGATGAAGAGCAGAGGCCAGCTTCCAGAACCATGTTTCCCACCCCCGATTTTCAACAGCTTGGCTTTCAGAGTGAGGAGCACTGGGTTTCTCTGACATTTAGGAAAATAATCCCCTCTCATTTCCCCTGCACCTCCATGCTTCCTTTAAACCCTCTTCACTAACACTGGCCCCAGCTAAAGGAACGTGTGGCTGCTACCTCTACACCAAGAGTGCTGTCCACCTCTTCATCAAGAAAGCTTCTCCATCCATGTCAGCTCCTTCCACACAAGAGCTTATCAGATGGGTCCCAGCACGCTAGCATCAAATGTTCACCAGGAGCATAGGCAGAGCCGCCCAGATTCTCCTGGGTAACCCATTTCTTGTTTCAGAGTCTTCCCAAGGGCCAGAGCTTGGAGACAGAAAAGTGAATAGAATTAGGGAGTAGGGCGCAGGGTAATCACTTGCGTGTCCAGTTACACAATCCTAGGTTTTTCAAAGGGGAAATTAAAGCACTTTAGTCTATCTTTAGTCTCACCATTTCTCCATCTTTCACTTCTCAGTTCCTGTTTTCCATCCAAAGGCTTGGCCCCCATTCTCCTATGATGGAATGGGAAGCAGAGAGGAGAGAGACCCAGAATGGGTAAGGGAGAAGAGAGGCGGAAAAGAACCACCCGACTTGCTGAGAAGGCACACAAAGCCATTCTGCGTGCAGCACAAAGATGCAAACAAGATCACGTGACTTTTAGAGCCTGCAATCCCAGCAACATCACTGAAGAGCATGAGGACCACAGTTCATAATCAGCAGGTACAATGAGCACGGACCTACACACTCCAAAATGCTGAGTCCTAGAAACAAAGACCGCATTTTATGCTGCTGTGTGTTTAGTTTGAGAAGTGAAGGGAAGAAGACAGAGAAATAAAGATATAAGGAATAAACCACAAAAGTGAAGCTTGTCTGTTTCTCAACCAGAATGTTGTTGGTATGGCTCCAATGACTGGAGGAGCACTAGGGTCTTTGGTCTCACGCCAATAAGATAAACAACATGGACACACGTGGAGTGGTTTTAAGGAGCAAAAGGTTTAATAGGCAAGATAAAAGGAAGAAAGAAGAAAACAGCCTCCCCGTACGGAGGCAGAGGGAGGGTCATTCAAAGAGAAAACCCCCTGTGGGGCAGAGAAGTGCTTGCTTATATTGGGATACTGGAGGAGACGGTGTCTGGTTTGCATAGGACTGAGGGGATTGGTTTGAACATATGTCATTTATGTAGCCCATGAATAACTTGGCCCTCCCACCTTAGTTCTTTAACATACAAATGTGAGTCACCATGTTCTGAATACATGGTGTTATCTGGAGGTGGCCATGACGCTTGGTACACTCAGGTGACAAGACGATGGTGGCAATCACCATATTGAGTGAGCCCAGTTTCAAATGGCCAGAATTTGCATATCAAAGCTTGCTGGCCTGGCCCTTCAAGCCACCTTTTCTGTTATGAAAGATGGTTCGGGGGTTGTTTCTTATTATAGGAGAATTTCCACCGAGGATCTTTACCCTTATTTTCTGCTTAAAATAATTTAATAGCTCCTGTATAATTTTCCCCCTCAAGAGAAGTGAACCTAACTGCTGTCATGGGGTGTTTGATGGTGATTCTTTCTGGCTCCTTCCTGCTGAAACGGGGTGTCATGTGGGGGAACAGCAGTTGAACCTTCTCTTGAGGTTAGTCTAAGAGTTCTCGAAGGAATGGCATGTCCATGTGTGGCTCTGATCGCAGCATCACTTGGTGTTTGATTGCTTCTAGGTGAAAAAACAAATTTTATAAAAAGGTTTAAAATATAGGGTTAGAGGCCGGGCGCGGTGGCTCAAGCCTGTAATCCCAGCACTTTGGGAGGCCGAGGCGGGTGGATCACGAGGTCAAGAGAGCGAGACCAACCTGGTCAACATGGTGAAACCCCGTTTCTACTAAAACTACAAAAAATTAGCTGGGCATGGTGGTGCGTGCCTGTAATCCCAGCTACTCAGGAGGCTGAGGCAGGAGAATTGCCTGAACCCAGGAGGCGGAGATTGTGGTGAGCCGAGATCGCACCATTGCATTCCAGCCTGGGTAACAAGAGGGAAACTCCGTCTCAAAAATAAATAAATGAATAAACAAATAAATAAAATATAGGGTTAGAATAGGAGCATTAAGATTATCACCATTTGTAGGGGTCTTATAGACCAAAACCGAGTTTGATACCTGTTACACCAATGGATTGCAATACCAACTTGCCTTCACTAGATGTCGCTGTACATTAGCAGAAAAGTTAATATAAAACACTTTTTCCAGAGACAAGCATACATTTCCCCCTTGACTTGCCATTAGAGAGTAACTGTAGACTTAGGCCATTTTTATAACCTGCAATATTATTGGCAGAAATACGCTATTGCGTGGCTAAAATAACTTTAGTGTAATTTTGCAAGTCCTTTTCTTTAATTATTAAATTTTTTCATGACTTCCACAGACCCTCTTACAAAAAATTTCTGACTTGTCCTAAACATTCCCCCTTTAAACAGCCAGTCATTTCCTTTTAGAAAAAGAATTTCATACAAAATCCTTTTTTATATAAAATTTATTTCTTTATAAGTTTTTTATAGCTTAGAGTGCATTATATTACCAATCTTTAGTAAAAAGTCCCATTAAACTTAATGGTAGTAAAACTTTTATGCTTACTTCTTATCCATAACTATCACTCCTGCCGTAAGCAAAACGACCTTAACTATATTTTTTCTGCAACAATTAATCCTGTTATAAGGATGATAGTTAGGCAAGCTATTACAGCAATTAGAATTTTATAACCAGAATTCCACATTGTGGGTGCCACAGTGTTTAGTTCTATTGCAAATAGTACCGTGACTATAGCAATTTCCCCAAGAGTGGCATAGTAAAAAACATTTAAAGCTTTGCTTGCCAAGATATACCATTTCCCTTTAGGGATTTACCAAGTTACAAATGCAATACCATGTGCAATTAAAGTTGCCCTGAAAATACACATTAAAAAGCAATTCTATTATTTGGTGGCAAGTTTTGAGAGGAAAGGGCAGAAATGACAAAAATTATTTGTTGAGGTCAAGGTGGAACTGGGTCAGATGAGTAGCCCTCATTTATCTTTTTTGATTTTTAACTTAATATTTTCTATATCTCCACACCGATATTCAGTTTGTTCCTCTGGGCTGTCAGGGGTTTCTCCCTCAGCTCTTCAGGCTTTGACTTGAGTGTGATGTATCCAGGAATTGATTCCTGTAACTTTCACTGCTGAGAGGGCTGAATGAAGAATAGTGTAGGGCCCTTCCCAGCTTGGCTTTGGGAAGGACAGAGAGGAGAGTTTTTACTAATACTAAATTTCCTGGGTTAAATAAAGGTAGTTTTATTTTGGGGGGTTGGTCTTTTGCTTTGTACTTCTTGTTGGAAGTGAGCTAGAGAGGTTACGTGCTTAATTTAGAGGGTCTCTGCCTGAAAACAATGCCTGAGCACATTGACAAGTTTTATCCTTTCCCAAGTGAAAATATTGGTGAAAGATTTTTTTTGGTGAAACCTTTATTGGCTGCAGGCTGGTAAATACAGTTTGCTATCCTGACTTTAGCCATTCTGAGGGCTGAAAAGTACGTCCCTGAGAAGTGGCCTATTCTATTTTTGCAGGGAAATACTGAGGTTTAATTTCTTTTATGGAACCTTTTTAGATTAGAAGGGGCTTGAAATGTGTTAATGCCTTGAAGCTTTCATATCTTAGACTTAGCTGCCTGATTAGCTATTTCCTTCACCTACCTTATTGTTGCTACTTTTGATGTTCCTTACAATGCATCCCGGCTCTTTGTGGGAGAAAAAGTGAGGATAATAATCTGCTAATTTCCAGGTGATATTTTATAGGAGATTCATTAGCGGTAAGAAATGCCTATTCTTTTAAATGGCAGCATGAACATGGAAAACCAGGAAAGCATACCCGGGGTATTTATGTTAGCTGCCTTTCCCTTTCTTAAGTGCTCTTGTAAAAGCTATTAGCTCAACTAATTGAGCGCTTGTGTTTGGCAGAGTGACTACTGCTTATCCTGCCTTACGTACTTCTTGCTTTCCCAGCTGTTTGCTAGCTAAGAGGACAGTGATTTTGCCAGATTATGTGGGCTGTAAACAGTTGAATTATTTCCTAGGGTTAACTTGGAGGCTTTTTTGACTAGTAGAGCTGTAATGACAATGGCTTGGAAGCATGTGTAAATAGATTCTCCTAACTAATGCTAAGTTGAGAAAAATATTGAATTAGTCTTTCCTGAGATGCCCCTTATGATTGTGCTATGGGAAGAAGGGAGGCTTGGATTATAGAGAAATGAGAAATGAGAAGGAGGATTGGATTACAGGAGAAATGAGAGAGACTGGCTCTAGTGTTTAGAAGGAGGTTTTCTTTTCTTCCTTTAATTTCCAGAATCATCTGGGAGCTCCTTGCTAAAATGGCCGTTTGAGCCACTGGAGCCAAGTTTGGTGACCCAGGACCCATCAGTCCTGCTGGACCATCTGTGAGACTAGTCCTGAACCCATTGACCACCTCTGGAGACAGTCTCGTTTCCAGTATTTTCTTTTTTTTTTTTTTTTTGCCACAGCCTGGACAAGGTCAAAGTTTCTTCACCTTTTTGCCGGATCATTCTTTCTTAAAATGCCCTGGCCTGCCACACCAATAGGAACTAGTGGATGCAACCTGGGGATTCTGGACTTTATAAGCCTGCAAAGCTGCTGCTAGAGCCTCTGTCCTCCTGTGCTTCCTTTCCTTTGAGCCTCCTCCTGGTCCCTATTATTAAAGACTAAAGTGGCCACCTTCGAAGTGGTCTCTAGGATGCTATCTGGTCCCATGGATCGCTTTTATAGTTTCCTTCTAATATCAGGAGCTGCCTGTGTAATACAATTGTCCTTCAGGATAACCTGCTCCTCAACTGAATTAGGGGATAAGGAGGTGTTCTTTATTAGTGCCTCTCTTAACCTTTCCAGAAAGGCTGCAGGATTCTTATCTGGCTTTTAGTTCATTATAGAGAGTTTAGAGTACTTGAGAGGTTTGGCCTTGGTTTTCCATAGGCCTTCTAAAAATGCATATTTAAAAATGTTTTCTTTCCATTTATTTCCTGAGCTATTGAGTTTCTAGTTAGGGTTGTTTACCAGAACTGCTTCCCTCCCTATTGGGACTGGTGTTTTTGCTATTTCTTCACTTTCCCTATTTGCTTTATTGTCTTTTGGTGTATTATGGGAGATATATTGCTCATCTCCAAAATTATCTGCTGCTTACAGAACTATTAGCTTTTTTAGCTGCGGTGAGAGTGTGATTTAGGAGCAGCATAACATTCCTGCATGTGTTTTTAAACTCCCAAGTTAAACTTTGAAAGGTTTCTATATACCTATTAGTTTTTAGGAAATTAGACTAAGTTTTTCTTTATTTGCCCAAGGTTTTGTAAAGAGAAGGGAACTTGAGGGGGCCTTAACTAAGGGGGATCCTCAGATGCTTCCCCTGAAAGTGGCTTTTTTTAATTTTGGGAAACTATTTTTCTGGACCTGCCTGATACAATCACTGAAAGAGCTGAGTCGATCTTACAATGCTTGCAAAGGTTTAGTGAAAATGTCATTCCCTTGTGTGAAAAAAAGTGAGTTGCTTTTTTAAGGTTTTGAGGTTAAGGAAATTCCAGTGTTTCAGAGTGCACTGCAGAGGTGTGCAAGCTGGAGACAATTTATCATCCATTTAGAAAAAGAAATGAGAATAAAGGCATCCTCTTAGTCTTCTTCCTTTCTGGATGATCCAGAGCAGAGCAGAAGACAGGGGGTGTCCTCTCAGTGTCTCCCTTGCTGGCTTCTGGATCCTGGTATCATGTTAAATGTGCACCCCATGGTTGTGGGGGAACATCCTCTCTTCCCATATCTGGATGCCTTTCCTTTATCTTGCCCAATTGCCCTGGCCAGGACTTCCAATACTATGTTAAACAGAAGGAATGTTTTTATATACTTGCAAATATTGAGGGATAAATGTCAAAATACTTCAGCCTTGTACTATGTATATACAAAGTTTTGTATGTGTTTATTTTGTTCAGTAAAAGCCTGTGGCTTTTTAAAATATGTGGTTTGGAGGACTTAACTCTTATTTGTGGATTTTATGTTTTTTCAAATTTTTGCCACAAGTTCTGCTGTCATTGTTTAAGCAGATTATTCAGGACATGGAATTATTAGAAATTAAGAGAAAAATGTACAGAGTAAGGTCATATAAAATACTCTATTTTTTGAGACAATCTTGCACCATCACCCAGGCTGGAGGGCAGTGGTGCATTCTCAGCTCATTGCAATCTCTGCCTCCTGCGTTCAAGAGATTCTTCTGCCTCAGCCTCCCAAGTAGCTGAGATTGAAGGCATGCACTGCCACACCTGATAATGAGACCTTGTCCAGCCTAAAAATCCTCTTTAAATCATACAGTGGAGATGCTTGGAAGATTAGGGGAACAAATCTGATTTTCCATCTGCCAATGACTTAAAAGTTTAGTGCCAATACTGAGTGTTTAAGAACATTTATTTCATTGAATGAAAACATATCTCATTTTAATTAGCTATTTGCCCACTTTAATTTTACCTTTTAGGACTCAGCTTCCTCACATGTAACTTTAAACTTTTATATAACATTTCTAAGTCCAAGAGGAAAGAAGGGTGTGTTTTGAAAAAGTATTTAAAGTCTGAGAAAATCCACGTTCTCAGTCAATCATGTAACCACTTTTTCTTTACTAGCTACAGGCCAGGCCACTGGTTCTCAAAGTTGGCTGAACACTGAAATCACTGGGGAGTCTTAAGCCAGAATCCAGGAGATCTGGACATTAGAATGTTTTAACTGGCCTTGAGTGTGGCCCGTGGATTGGGAGTTTAAGGAGATCCCCAGGTGATTCGAATGTGTAGCAAAATTTGAGAACCACAAGTCTAGGTCATGGATTAGAATCATCTAGGTTGCTTCTTAAGGGTATAGCTGCTTTCTCCCTCTCAGGACCTTCCTGCCACCACGTTTGCGCCTCACTGCTCCAGCCTCTGGGGTGCATTCCAGCCTGTGACCAGCAGAGAAAAAAGTTACATATTTTCTTGCACTATGCATAGGTTGAGGCGAGCAAAAAAGCTAAATTTTAACCATGAGGGAAATCATGCACATCAAGGCCAGTCACTGTGACAACCAGATCAGTGCCAAGTTGTGGGAATAATTAGTGATGAATGTGGCATCGACCCCGCTGGCACCTACCATGGGGGCAGCTACCTACAGTGGGACCACATTTTCCAAATTCTACCCTCATGTGGTATGGAGGGAGGCAGACAGCTGTTCCTGCCTGCAGGCTTTCAGCTGACCCACTCCCTGGGCGGTGGGGCTCAGGCTCTGGAGCACCCTCCTAAGATGAAAGCAGAGTACCCTGATAGCATGATGAACACCTTCAGTGTGGTGCCTTCACCCAACATGTCCGACATCATGGTTCAGCCCTACAATGCCACTCACTCTGTCCTTCAGTTGGTAGAGAACACTGATGAGACACCTTTTGTATTGACTATAAGGCTCCCTGCAACATCTGCTTCCACACTCTGAAGTGGATCACATTTCCAGGTATTAAAAAGAAGCCACATGTGGCAAATATGTTCCTCGTGCCATCCTGGTGGATCTGGAACCTGGGACCATGGACTGTGTTCGCTCAGGTCCTTTTTGCCAGATCTTCAGTACAGCAGGCAACTTTGTTTTGGGTCATTGTGGAGTGGGCAACAGCTGGCCAAATGCCAGTACACAGAAGGGGCTGAGGTGGTTGATTCTGTCCTCATGTGGTACGGAAGGTGGCAGAGTTATGACTGTCTGCAGGTTTCCAGCTGACCCACTCACTGGGTGGGGGCACAGACTCTGGGATGGGTACTTTTGTCCTCAGTAAGATTAAAGAGTACCCCGATCGCATCACCAACACCTTCAGTGTGGTGCCTTCACCCAAAGTGTCTGACACCATGGTTGAGCCCTACAATGCCACCCTCTCCATCCTTCAGTTGGCAGAGAACACTGATGAGAACTTTTGCATCAACAATGAGGCTCTCTACATCTGCTTCCACACACTGAAGCTGAACACACCAACCTATGGGCATCTGCACCTCCCGGTCTCAGCCAACATGGCAGTAAACATGGTCCCCTTCCCACATCTCCATTTCTTTATGCCTCGGTTTGCTCCTCTCACCAGCAGCAGCAGCCAGCAGTATCGAGCTCTCATAGTGCCACAACTCACCCAGCATATCTTCCATGTAAAAAACATGATGATCGATTGCGACCCCCACCATGGCCAATACCTCACTGTCGGATGTCCACAGAGGTCAATGAACAAATGGTTAGCTATGCATAACAATAACAGCAGCTGCTTTGTGGAATGGATTCCACACAACATAAATACAGCAATTTGTAACATGCTACCTTGTGGTCTTAAGATGGCCAACATCTTCATCAGCAGCAGAGTGGCCATCCAGGAGCTCTTCAACAGCATCTTGGAGCAATTCACTGCCATGTTTCAGACAGAAGACATGTCTGCACTGCTACATAAACAAGAACATGGATGAGATGGAGTTCACTGAGGCTGACAGCAACATGAATGACCTCATCTCTAAGTATTAGCAGTAGCAGGATGCACCACAGAAAAGGAGGCCTAAGGCATAGCCCCATTAACCTCAGGATTCTCAGTTCCCTTAGCTGTCTTGCTCAGCTGTCCCTTTCCTGGCCCTCAAAATTTGTGTTTGCTGTGCATATCTTTGTTTTCTTCATCTGAAGGCTAGAACAGTGCCTGGCACATAGTACGCACTTGATAAATTCTTGTTTGTTGAATGTCTCTTCTCTTTCTGGTCGGGGACGCCCAGGTTTCTGCCTTCTGGCGCCCATCCTTTCCATCTGTCCAGTTAGTATTTCCCTCTCAAAAATCTCCAAGCTCGGTCTCATCCAGATCCCACTTAGAACCAACCAAGTGACAAAAACCCATGTAGAAGATGGCCACCATCCTAAGCCCAAAGCAGAAAAGGGTATGAGGTTGTGGGTAAAAGCAAGTATAAGGAAGGGGATACGATTTTCCATTCTAAAAGTTTTAGAGGGAAATCCACTCCACTCTGTCAGGTGGAATTTTCCCCTGTCCAGCTCTACCTCCCTCACTCATTGAACTCCTTTCCCCTGATCTGAGAAAGGTATCAAGGAGGGGAAGAGCAGCTCTTCTCCAAGCCTCCAGAAATGTCCTAATCCCACCTTTTCTTAGCCTGAAAAGGAATTAACATCCCTGACTATGTAGAATAGTATATACTGCCACATCAGTGTTTGAATCAACCTCCAGAGAACGGAACCCTCCTCCATTGTCATTGCAACATCTCATATCTTCCTTTTGCTATTGGTTTCCCCCCACTACACTTGGTTATTCTATCCTACATTGGAGGTTGCTATTTTGTGTTAAACTTGCTTTTTTTTATATTGAAAAGATGACATTTCCCCAAGAGACAAAAGTAAATGGGAATTGAGAAAAAAAGACACAGCCATCATTCTCTGAGATTCAATTCAATGGGTATGGAATGGAGTCCCCAAATGTACCTTTTAAACAAGTTCGTCCAACTCTTGGGGCAGGGGATCTCAGAACTACACTTTGAGAAGCATTGTTTGGATGTCTATCTTTGGGCATTCATTTAAGGCTGGTTTCAGTCACTTGCACCACAATGAACAGCTTATCTAAATTAGAATCCAGCATTGGGAAATTGGGAGAGAGTGAAGCGCATAAGGAGCTAAGAGGCCCTTCCTTGTCAATATTACGGATTGAGGTTTGCTTGAGAAATTAGGACACTACTATTAAAGCAGCCTTAGAGAGAGAGAATCCTTCCAAACACATAAAATCCCCTGTAAAAGAGACACTCCGGTCTGAACTGTTTAGACCTGAACACAGAAAACCAGGCTCGGACCAGATTGTCTAGGACCCTAGTTTTTTCTTTCTTCATAATCCTAGGTTCTTACATTTGAACATAAGTAAGGTTCTTAGTAACGTCCTGCTGTAAAGGACCCTAGTTTTTTGTTTCTTTGTAATCCTAGGTTCTTACATTTGAACATAAGGTTCTTAGTAACGTCCTGCTGTGAAGTCTCTAGCACAGTGTCCTTGACTCCTATCAGATACTCAGTGGGTTATGCCTTCCTGCTGGTCTGGTCCAGCCTTATCAGCCAGTGCCGTTCTGTGTCATCCAGGGCACCCATTCCATCCAGGCCCTCTAAATAATGGTAGAGGAGGCCAAATGTCTGTGGTTGGGTGTAGCAGACACTGCTGTTGCCCTGCCCTGGGCTCCTTCAGCTCCTTCCACCTCAGGGCATGCTGGCCTGACTCCCATTCACCAGCACCTGCTTCTCAGCCTGAGGACTTCCCCTATCATCCAACAGTTAATTAACATGTACAGTAGGAGCCCTCAATTGGTGACTAATGGGAGTTGGCATTGGCTCCCTTGTTTCTTGGGTGGGATAAATCTGAGGCTTGTTTCCTACTGTAGCTCCTAGAATCCCTCAACAGGACTAAGCTCCAGAAGCTACAATGGTGAGTAAGGTAGCCTTTGTCAGCTGCTCCCTTTGTCTCACTTCCGTTTCCTGGAATCACATCCAAAATAAACTATGTGCACTCAGACCATAGTCTGAGTTCCTTCACAAAAAGATGCTAAGACAAAGACATTGGGATTGCCAGCTTCTTGTAACTAATCACCAATGTTTATATCTCAGCTACTTCTGCTTATTTAAATGCGATGCTTTTGGATCAGAAACACACATCTTTCATTATAGAGAAGGTTCTTGTGCTCAGATATCTGAACTAAACATCTTTGTCAATAATACTCAAAGGGGTTCCTGACCTTTAGACTTTATAAAGAGAATGGTTGTTACAAATTGCAAATAATTTATAGTATGTATACTCAATCAGTTTTGGAACAAGTAGGAATGGATAAAATTAAAGTGGCTAGTAGGCTATTAAGCTCAGCTTACAAACTATTTCAGGCTACAGATGCATGGCACAAACTTTGTATTGTCAAGTGCTGCAGCCCTTATTGGACTTCTTTCTCCATTCTGGTCTGCATTATTTGATCTTCCTGTGGGCCCATGCTGTTCCATAGCCCATACAGATCTGTATTAGAACCTCTCTATGGTAGTAAACAGGTATAAGGTAAACTTTGCATATCCAAGTGATTACGGACACAAATATGTATTTAACAGCTGTTTTTATGATTCTAATCATATATAATTTGGTAACCACACACCCCTCTGGATTGGAGCACAACCATTTCCCTTCAATACACTTTGTGAAAAGAGTAGCAAGCCCCCAGTAACATAGCTCTCCTTTTTGGATAAAAAGGAAGCTTCCCGACTACCATTTAGAAGTCTTAGGTATTGTGCAGGACATTAGTGAACATTTGCTGATTGAACAACCAGGAACATATGCTGGGGTCTTTGGAGGTATTTTCTCTTATCTCACAACTAATTGAAAGGTAAACAACAGGAATATCTCAGTCGAGATCAAGCTATGAACTTTATTCGTGGTGGTGGGCTGAAAATGTAACTTGGGTCTAAACCATGATCAAGTTCCCAAACATCCTCCCCTCCTACAACCCTGCAAGTCTAACCTTATGCCCTTAGAGGGGAGATCTGGCCTTTAGGGCAGAAGCACATGCCCAGGATGACTGGGTGAGACATATGGCCCGAGCATAGGAGGGGTCCTGACTCAGCTGACTAATTCTACCCATGGTCAAGGCCATCATAAGTTGTGGATGCTGGTTGTGAAAAAGTGAGGAAAAGCCTTGCTGTGCAAGAGCACTGACACATCTCTCTATCCACTACGGAAGCATGGCACAGTGAATGTCAGATTCTGACCTACTGCATTAACCATTTCTCTCCTAGGGAGGAGTAAGTTTGCTAAAGGGTGGTAGCTATGCCTGAGCCCTCCTCTTCCCACATGGAGGGGGAAAGGAGGTCCCTTCTGTGGACCACATCTGTAGTGCTTCTGTGCTCATGACCACTTGGACACAAGTTCTCTAGTTGGATGGACTCACTAAATCTCATTCAAATCTTACCATTTATCTGCAATGCCATGTCCCTAGTTCAAGCCCACCGTAATGCTGGAATTATCACTAGACCTTTGTCTTCATCATGATTGGCTGGCATAACAAAATAATATAGGTTGGGTAGCTTAAACAGTGGACATTTATGTCGCAGTTCTGGAGGCCTGGAAGTCCAAAGCCAAGGTGCTAGCAGATTTTGTTCCTGGTGAGGGCCCTTTTCCTAATTTACAGACACAGTTGCTTTTTCCTCACATGTGAGGAAGAGACTCATCTCTGTTGCTCTTTGTAAGGTTATTACTCCCATTGTGGGCTCTACCCTCATGACCTCATCTAAATCCGGTTACCTCCGAATACCATTACACTGCGGGTTAGGGCTTCAACAAACTGGGAAGTGGAGGATGCAAACATTCAGTCTGTAACAGGCCTCCTGTGCATGTTTTCTCCTCTACATCCTTCTGTATGCAGAAGGCTGACCTTCACAGATTGCATCACATGGGCTTCTATACTATCAGTCTTCTGGTAGGGTTAGGCCAATGGGAGGCATAGGCAGAAAAGTCAAGGGTTAGAAGGACATGGCAATCAGGGTATCCCTCCCTCTTCCTTCCAGGCATGGTTTTTGCAGTGGCATTCCTCTGGAGCCACAGCTTGTTAGGTGGTCA
Source organism: Sapajus apella (assembly GCF_009761245.1). Taxonomy (NCBI): domain Eukaryota; kingdom Metazoa; phylum Chordata; class Mammalia; order Primates; family Cebidae; genus Sapajus; species Sapajus apella. The sequence continues at coordinate 3,526,351 of NW_022437011.1, read as the reverse complement.
CTTTCCTGGCTCCAGGTCCCACCAAGCTCTGGTACACAGCTGAGCTACCTTGACCCTCTTGGCTTGGTGTGTGGTGAAGGCTCTGCTCTTGCTACTTCCTGGGTGCTGTACTGTCTCCTTCATGGTTGCCTTGATCTGCCTACACTTCTGTAAGTAGCTCTTCCTTAAACTTTCTTCTATGTAACCCCATGAGTGTGCTGCTTCCTGTGGGAACTCTCATCCACCCTCCAAGTCATCTCCCTGCACACAGCAGCCCAGAGACACTTTTCTGAAATGCAAATCTGACATCACATCTCTGATTAACACACACCAGTGTGATTAACTGCCCTCAGGCTAAAATCCAACTCCTGCAAGGCCCTGCGTGATCTGTTTATTCTTCACATTTCCTCTTGTCATTCTCCCCTTTGTTTTCTGTCCAGCCAGACTAAACTTTAGAGTTGGCCAAAACCACCTTCACTTGAGTTTTTATGCATACTGCTTTCAGCCTGAGGTACCCCTCTTTTTATTTTATCTTCCATAATTCCTATGATCCCGACCCTTTTACCTGGATAGATCTTATTTGTACCTTAAGCATCAGTTGTAGCGATAGTGGCAGTGAGGTCACCTCTCTGCCCATTAGCAGTCTGGATTAGGGACCTTCCTTCACTTTCCATAACATACATTTTGTTTGCTTGTATGTCCCAACAAACAGATTTCCCTGCCTTCAGAACTCTCATGTACCATCCTATCCCCAGTCTTTGGAGCAATGCCTCGCAGAGTAATAGGAACAAACAAGAAGATCAAACACCGCATGTTCTCACTCACAGGCGGGTGTTGAACAATGAGAACACATGGACACAGGGAGGGGAGCACTACACACTGGGGTCGGTTGAGGGGAAATAAGGGAGGGACGGTGGGGGGTGGGTAGCTGGGGAGAGATAGCAAGGGGAGAGATGCCAGATGTAGGTGATGGGGAGGAAGGCAGCAAATCACACTGCCACGTCTGTACCTATGCAACAATCTTGCATGTTCTTCACATGTACCCCAAAACCTAAAATGCAATAAAATAAATAAATGGGGAAAAAAGAAGAATGGTCAACAGGTAATCACTGCATCATTCATTTTTTTGTTTCACGCAGAAACTACCTCCTGCTCAGACTTTAAGCATTTATATAACTAAGAACCTTATAGAAGAAATATATGAATGTTCAGGCTGGCCGATTTGGATCCTACCAAAAAGATACTTTTGGTCACAGATCACCCTACTCTCAGAACTTAATGCCAGTAAAAGGTGCACATTTGTATTTAACTGAACCCTGGGTGACTGAGAACCCAACCACATATATGCTCCTCTTTCTGCAAAGATAGAAACAATAGGACCATTTCTTTATGTGTAACAATCTCAGGTACATAGATTTAGATTATGAATTAGCTATGATTCTAGTTTCTAAAGTGTTAAATCATGAATAAACTGCCATTTAGCTAGTCTTAATAATATTGTACTTCTAATATACTTATTCCCCTGCTACTCCTCAGAAATCGAGATCTTGATAATAGCCTACATATAACGATGCAGTTTTCATCCTGCTCCTTGGCTTTATCTACTTCAGGTAACTACTTCTGAGTCCTGTGGTTGTCACTTTTCTGCTTTTTTCTATGATTTTATGATGTCTATGTGTATTCTTAGCAAATATTTGATTTTTAGTTTTCTAAAAGGGTATCTAGTTACATATATGAAAATATGTGTTATATTTATAAATTATCCTTTGGATTTACTGTTACTTTATTTACATTGCTAAAGCTCATACATATTGTTACATGTCACTAGTTATTTTACTTTCACTGCTGAATAACCTACTGAGTAAGTACACCACAGTTTAGTCATCCTCCTTCAGGGGACAGGTATTTGGGTTGTTTCCAAAGCCATTGTGAACACTGGTACTATTAAACAGCCTTGTGCATGTCTCCTGTTGTGTATGTATCAGTCAGAATAGGTTACGGTATTCTGAAGTGAAAACCAACCATCAAAATCTCAGCAGCTTAAACCTACAATGACTTATTTCTCGCATGTGCTGTATGTCCTTTGTATTCAACAGGGAAGAGCATGTATTATGCTCAATCAAGGACCTAGGGCTGACAGAGCAGTCACTACCTCAAAGGTTGACAGTAGCTGCCAGAGGGAAAAAAGCTCTGAAGAATCTGGAATCAACATTTCTGTGCCCTGACATGGAAAAGACACGTCACTTCTACACCCAAATCATTAGCCAAAGTTAGACCTATGGCTCCAACTAAGCAAAAGGGGCGAGGATATACATTTGGCCAGGAGAGAGGAGATCGTCAGATATATCGGGAAAAGAATTTGGTGGCAAATTCCACCAAATGACCATTCACTGGTCATTCAGAAGTGTATTTAATTTCTACGTATTTGTATACCTTCTCAAATTTCTTTATTAAATTCTACTTTTATTCCATTATGGTTAGAGAAAATATTTTTCTAAAAAAATGTTTTAAGACTTTTGTGGCTTAACATATGGTCTATCCTGAGAAGGATCCATCTGCTGTCAAGAATGTATTCTCTAGCTATTAGATAAAATGTTCTGCAAATATCTACTAGGTCCATTTGGTCCATAGTGCAGATGAATTCTGATGGTTGTTGGATTTTTGTCTGGATTATCTGTTCATTACTGTAAGTGGGGTGAAGTCTCCTGCTATCATGGTATTGCAGTCTCTCTCTTTAGGTCTAGTAACATTTGCCTTATATCTAAGTGCTCCAGTGGTGAGTGCATATACCTTTACAGTTTTTATGTCCTCCGACTGAATTGACCCCTTTATTATATAATGACCATCATCTCTTTAATTCTTGCCTTGAAATCTATTTTGTCTAATGCAAGTGTAGCTACTCTTGCTTTTTTGTTTCCATTTACATGGAATGTCATTTTCTATCCCTTCATTTTCAGTTTATGTGTGTCTTTATAGGTGAAGAGTGTTTCTTGTTGACAATGGATCATTGAGTCATGTGTAGGTGTGTCTTGAGGCAGTCTCACTCTGTCACCCAGGCTGGAGTGCAATGGCGAGATATCGGGCTCATTGCAACCTCCACCTCCCAGGTTCAAGCGATTTTCATGCCTCAGCCTCCTGAGTAGCTGGGATTACAGGTGTGTGCCACCATGCCTGGCTAATTTTTCTATTTTTGGTAGAGATGGGATTTCACCATGTTGGCCAGGCTGGTCTTGAACTCGTGACCTCAACTGATCCACCCGCCTTGGCCTTCCAAAGTGCTGGAATTACAGGCATGAGCCACTGTGCCCAGCCGGGTCTTGGGTTTGTAATTCCCTCACTCTGTCCTTTGATTGGAGAGTTTAGTCCATTTACATTCAATGTTTTTGGTAAGGACTTACTCCCACCAGTTTTGATTTTGGAGTCTTCCTTCCTGTTTTCTACCTGATTTTCTTTGGTGGTATGTTTTAATTTTCTGTTCTACTTTTTATGTACCTGTTTTCAGATTTGAGACTAATACTATGAGGCCTGCAAATATAACCCATTAAACTGATGACAACACCAACTTCATAAAACAACGAAAACTACAAAAAACTTTGTCTCTTTGCTTTTTTGTTTCTATTTTTTGTTGTACTATCTGTCTTGAAAAGTTTGTTATTTGATCTGTTCATCTTTTCGTCTTTCTACTTAAAACATTAGTTTACACACCACAATTAGTGTTCCAATGTTTTGCTTCTGTGTACTTATTACCACTGAGTTTTGTACCCTCAGATGATTTCTTACTGCTCATTGTTCTTTTATTTCAGATTGAAGAACTCTCTTTAGCATTTCTTGTAGAACAAGTCCTCTGTTAATAAATTCCCTGGGCATTTGTCTGCAAAATTGTTTCTCCTTTATGTTTAAAGGATACTGTCAACCAGATGTAATACTCTAGGGTAAGTTTTTTTCTTCAGCACTTTACGTCATGGCATTCTTTCCTGGCATGTAATGTTTCCATGCCAAGTTTGTTGCCAGATGTATTGGATGGAGCTCCATTGTATGTTTCTTTTATTCTTGCTGCTCTTAAGATTCTTATTCTTTCCATGACCTTTAAGAGCATGATTATTAAATGCCTTGAGGTAGTATTCTTTGGGTTAAATCTGCTTGGTGTTCTACAACCTTCTTGTACATGAATGCTGCATCTTTCTCTAGATTTACAAAGTTCTCTTATCCCTTTGAATAAATTTTCCAGCCCCATCTCTTTCTCCACCTCCTCTTTAAAGCCAGTAACTCTTAGATTTGCCCTTGAGTCTATGTTCTACACCTTGTAGGCATACTTCATTCTTTGTTTTTATCTCCTCTGACTGTATTTTCAAATAGCTCATCTTCAAGCTCCCTAATCCTTTATTCTGCTTGATCCTTTCTGCTATTAAGAAACACACACATTCTTCAGTATGCCAATTCCATTTTTCAACTCTAGAATATCTGATTCTTTATGTCTACTTGTTTGTTAAATTTACCGATAGGATTCTGAATTCCTTATATCTTGTATTTCTTTGGGTTTTCTCGAAATAGCTATTTTGACTTCTGTCGGAAGTTTCTCTAGGATTGCTACCTAGTACCTTAGTTTGTTTAGTGGGGTCATGTTTTCTTGGATGGTTTTGATGTTTGGGGATGTTCATTGGTATCTGGGCATTGAAAGGTTAGGTATTTATTATAGTCTTTGCAGTCTGGGCTTGTATATACCCATCCTTCTAGGGAAGGCATTCCAGGTATTTGAAGGGCTATGATTATAGTGATCTAATTTTTTTGGTTACTGCAGCCATATCTGCATTAGAGTGCAACCCAAGCCCAATAATACTGTGGTTCTTGTAGACTTGTAGAGGTACTGCCTTGGTGGTCTTGGGTAAGATCTGGAAGAATTATCTGGGTTACCTGGCAGAGATGCTTTTTCCTTTACTTTCTCCCAGAGTAATGGAGTTTCCTTCTCTGTGCTGAGCTGCCTGGATCTGTGGGATCCACCTCCATGGCCACCATCACCACTGGGACAGCACTGGGTCAGACCTAAAGCCAGCACAGCACCATGTTTTGCCCTAAGCCCCCTGTAACCACTGCCTGGTTACTGCCTATCTTATCTCAAGGCCATAGAGCTCTATAATCAGCAAGTGGCAAAGCCAGTCAGCCTTGTGTTCTTCTCTTCAGAGCAGTGATTTCCTCCCTGGATTCCAGGCAGGTCCAGAGATGCTGTCTGGAAACCAGTCCCTAGAGTCAGAAACCGTAGAAATCTACTTGGTGTTCTATTTTGCTGCAGCAGAGCTGGCACTGAAACCACAAGACAAAGTCCTTCCCACTCCCAAGACAGAGTCTCTGTGTCTACCACCAACACAGGCCCATGGGAAGTACTGCCAGTGTACTATTGATGTTCACTTAAGGCACAATGGCTCTTTAATAAGCTTGGGTGAATACTACCAGACTTAGGACTCACTCTTCCTTCTGGCCCAGGGTATATACGGAAATGCTATCCAAGAGCTAAGACCTAGAATCAGGAATTCCCAAAGCCTACTATGTGCTTTTCCCCACTGTGGATGAGCTGGTACCTATGTTGCAAGACAAAGTCCCTATTACTCTTCCCTCTGCTTTTTTCAAGCAGGAGCTTCTCCTCATAGCCAGCACAGCTGTGAATGTACTAGGTCACACCTGAAACCAGCATGTCTCAGTCTCACCCAAGGCCCATAGCATGTACTACTTGGTTACTGTTGCTGATTATTCAGGGCCTAAGGGTTCTTTAGTCAGCACATAATTAATCCTGCCAGGATTGGGTCCTTCTCTTCAAGGCAGTGTATTCTTTTCTGGCCCAGGGTATATCTAGTAATGTCACCTGGGAGCTAAGGCCTGGAATGGTGGGTGGTGGGGGGGGCATGACTGCCTTGTGCCCTATTCTACTGTTGCTGAGCTGTATTCAGGTTGCATGACGAAATCCTCTTTACTCTTGCTTCTCAAGAGAAAGGAGTCTCTTGGAGCATGTTCATGTCGTCAATGTCAATGTCACAAACTCCCTTTCACTCTAGTACTGCCCCCTCCCACCCCACATCATGGGACCTTGCCAGTATCACCCTGTATCTTTTTTTTAAAAGACATTTCCAATGGGAGAACCAGAAAAAGGTGGGGAGGGAAACTTTTTGATAACAATTGTGGTTTTATTGTGTCCAATGAATGCATCAATAAATGAACTTGAAACCCAAAAAAAAAAAAACCAGGTCACACGCTCCCCAAGTGCACTGGCGCTGAGCCCAGCACAGCACTAGGAATTGCAGTCCTTGTGACCCAGGCTGCCTTTCAGGTTTATTTACAAATCTGAAACTCAAGTCCCAATCACTGCGGTAAGTAATTCCGGTGTGGTTAGTGTTAGTAAATGTTCCCTCTGTGGGCACCACCTGAGTTCTGCCTGGTGTCAGCAGTACTGAGTCCCAATGTAAAGTGCCACAATCACCTGCATTCTCCTTCCCCCAAGTGCACCAATTCTCTCTCCATGCCATGTGGCTGCTGCCAGGGTAGAGGGGTGGGGTGCTATGTGCTCTTCCCCATTGTGGCTGAGCTGGTACCTATGTTGCAAGACAAATTTCCTTTTACTCTTGGCAATTCAAGGCTGTCTTTCCTATTCCCTTCAGTGCCTGTTTTCAGGTATAGAAAGTTAAAACCAGGTGCTGTGATCTCTCATTTGATTTTTGATTCTTATGAAGGTGCACTTTTGCATAGATGTTACATTTGCTGTTTCTATAGGGAGGATAATTAGTGGAGACTTATTTGACCTTCTTGCTCTGCCTGTTACTTCTTTTGATCAGTCATATCAGAGGTATCCACTGTATTATTCATTTCAACAGTCCCACTTTGGCTTTGTTGGCTTATCTTTTTGAAGATTTTTTGGTTTTATTGTATGTTTAATTTGAGTTTATTCTCTAATTTTGTAACTTTTTGACATTTTAAACATTCCTGTTTTTAAGAGGTATCTACCCAATGCAAATAAACTAAGAACCTTGAAAAAAAGTTTTGACGAAATGCTAAGAAGAATAAACAGCTTAGAGAGGAATATAAGTGAATTGATGTAGCTGAAAAACACAACACGAGAACTTCACGAAGCATACACAAGTTTTAACAGCCGAATTGAAGAAGCAGAAGGATAGCAGAGGTCGAAGATCAACTCAATGAAATAAAATGAGAAGGCACGATAAGAGAAAAAAGGGTAAAAGGAAATGTACAAAGTCTCCAAGAAATATGGGACTATGTGAAAAGACGTAATCTATGTTTGATAGGTGTATCTGAATGTGACAGAGAGAACGAATCCAAGCTGGAAAAATACTCTTCAGGATGTTATCCAGGAAAACTTCCCCAACCTAGCAAGGCAGGCCAATCTTCAAGTCCAGGAAATACAGAGAACACCACAAAGATATTCCTCAAGAAGAGCAACCCCAAGGCACATAATTGTCAGATTCACCAGGGTTGAAATGAAGGAGAAAATGCTAAGGGCAGCCAGAGAGAAAGGTTGAATTACCCACAAAGGAAGCCCATCAGACTCACAGTGGACCTCTAAGCAGAAACCCTACAAGCCAGAAGAGTGAGGGCCAATATTCAACATCCTTAAAGAAAAGAACTTTCAACCCAGAATTTCACATCTAGCCAAAGTAAGCTTCGTAAGTGAAGGAGAAATAAAATCCTTTACAAACAAGCAATTACTCAGAAGATTTCGTCACCACCAGGCCTGCTTTACAAGAGCTCCTGAAAGAAGCACTAAACATAGAAAGGAACAACCAGTACCAGCCACCTCCAAAAACATACCAAATGGTAAAGAGCATCGACACAATGAAGAATCTGCATCAACTAACAAGCAAAACAGCCAGCTAGCATCAAAATGGCAGGATCAAATTCACACATAACAATATTAACCCTAAATGTAAATGGGTTAAATGCCCCAATCAAAAGACACAGACTGGCAAATTGGATAAAAAGCCAAAACCCATCGGTGTGCTGTATCTAGGAAATCCATCTCACATGCAAGGATACACAAAGGCTCAAAATAAAGGGATGGAGGACGATTTACCAAGCAAATGGAGAGCAAAAAAAAGCAGGAGTTGCAATTCCAGTCTCTGATAAAAGAGACTTTAAACCAACAAAGATCAAAAGAGACAACGAAGGACATTACGTAATGGTAAAAGGATCAATGCAGCAAGAAGAGCTAACAATCCTAAATATATATGCACCCAATACAGGAGCACCCAGATACATAAAGCAAGTTCTTAATGACTTACAAAGAGACTTAGTCTCCCATACAATAATAGTGGGAGACTTTAACACCCCCCTGCCAACATTAGACAGATCAACGAGGCAGAAAATTAACAAGGATATCCAGGACTTGAACTCAAACCTGGATCAAGCAAACCTGATAGACATTTACAGAACTCTCCACCCCAAATCCACAGAATATACTTTCTTCTCATCACACCTACTCTAAAATTGACCACATAATTGGAAATAAATTACTCCTCAGTAAATGCAAAAGAACAGAAATCATAATAATCCCTCAGACCACAGGGCAATCAGGTTAGAACTCAGAATTCAGAAACTAACTCAGAACTGCACAGCTTCATGGAAACTGAACAACTGGCTCTTGAATATTGACTAGATAAACAATGAAATGAAGGCAGAAATAAAGATATTCTTTGAAACCAATGAGAACGAAGACACAACATACCAGAATCTTTGGGACATCTTTAAAGCAATGTCTAGAGGAAAATATATAACAATAAATGCCCACATGAGAAGAAAGGAAAGATCTAAAATCGACACCCTATCATCAAAATTGAAAATGCTAGAGGAGCAAGATCAAAAAAACTCAAAATCTAGCAAAAGGCAAGAAATAACTAAGATCAGAGCAGAACTGAAGGAGATAGAGACACAAAAAATCTTTCAAAAAAATCAATAAATCCGGGAGCTGGTTTTTTCAAAAAGAGCAACAAAATAGACAGACAACTAGCCAGATTAATAAAAAAGAAAAGAGAAAATAATCAAATAGATACAATAAAAATTGATAAAGGGTATATCACCACAGATTCCACAGAAATATAAACCATCACCAAAGATTATTACAAACATCTCTATGCACAAAAACTAGTAAATCTGAAAGAAATGGATAAATTCCTGGACACTTGCCTCCTCCCAAGCCTAAACCAGGAAGAAGTCAAAACCCTGAATAGACCAATAACAAGGGCTGAAGTCGAGGCAGTTTTTTAATAGCCTACCACCCAAAAAAAAAGCCCAGGTCCAGATGGGTTCACAGCCAAATTCTACCAGACATACAAAGAGGAGCTGGTACCATTCCTTCTGAAACTATTCCAAACAATCAGAAAAGAGGGAATCTATCCCAAATCATTTTATGAGAACAATATCATCCTGATACCAAAACCCAGCAGAGACTCAACAAGAAAAGAAAACTTCAGGCCAATATCCATGATGAACATAGATGCAAAAATCTTCACTAAAATACTGGCCAGCCGAATGCAACAGCACATCAAAAAGCTTATCCACCATGATCAAGTAGGCTTCATCCCGGGGATGCAAGGCTGGTTCAACATACGCAAGTCTATAAACGCAATTCACCACAAAAACAGAACCAAAGACAAAACCACATGATTATCTCAATAGATTCAGAGAAGGCCTCTGACAAAATTCAACAGCATTTTATGCTAAAAACCCTCAATAAACTAGGTATTGATGGAACGTATCTCAAAATAATAAAAGCTATTTATGACAAACCTACAGCCAATATCATACTGAATGGGCAAAAAGTGGAAGCATTCCCTTTGAAATCTGGCACTAGACAAGGATGCCCTCTCTCACCACCCCTATTCAGTATGGTATTGGAAGTTCTAGCCAGAGCAATCAGGCAAGAAAAAGAAATAAAGGGTATTCAATTAGGAAAGGAGGAAGTCAAATTGTCTCTATTTGCAGATGATTGTATATTTAGAGGACCCCATCATCTCAGCCCAAAATCTCTGGAAATTGATAAGCAACTTCAGCAAAGTCTCAGGATGCAAAACCAATGTGCAAAAATCACAAGCATTCCTATAAACCAATAACAGACTTAAAGAGAGCCAAATCAGGTATGAACTGTCATTCACGATTGCCACAAAGGGAATAAAATACCTAGGAATACAACTAACAAGGAACGTAAAGGACCTCTTCACGGAGTACTACAAACCAATGCTCAACAAAATAAGAGAGGACACAAACAGATGGAGAAACATTCCATGCTCATGGTTAGAAAGAATCAATATTGTGAAAATGGCCATACTGCCCAAAGTAATTTACGATTCAATGCTATCCCCATCAAGCTACCAAGGACCTTCTTCACAGAACTGGAAAAAACCATCTTAAACTTCATATGGAACCAAAAGAGAGCCCACATAGCCAAGTCAATTCTAAGCAAAAAGAACAAAGCTGGAGGCATCACACTACCTGACTTCAAACTATACTACAAGGCTATAGTAATCAAAACAGCATGGTACTGGTACCAAAAACAGAGATATAGACCAATGGAACACAACAGAGGCCCTGGAGGCAATGCCACACATCTACAACCATCTGATCTTTGACAAACCTGACAAAAACAAGCAATGGGCAAACGATTCCATGTTTAATAAATGGTGTTGGGAAAACTGGCTAGCCATGTGCAGAAAGCAGAAACTGGACCCCTTCCTGACACCTTACACTAAAATTAACTCCAGATGGATTAAAGACTTAAACATAAGACCTAACACCATAAAAACCCTAGAAGAAAATCTAGGCAAAATCATTCAGGACATAGGCATAGGCAAGGACTTCATGACTAAAACACAAAAAGCATTGGCATCAAAAGCCAAAATAGACAAATGGGACCTAATCAAACTCCACAGCTTCTGCACAGCAAAAGAAACAGTCATCAGAGTGAATTGGCAACCAACAGAATGGGAAAAAAATTTTTGCAATCTACCCACCTGACAAAGGGCTAATATCCAGAATCTACAAAGAACTAAAACAGATTTACAAGAAAAAAATAAGCCCATTCAAAAGTAGTTGAAGGCTATGAACAGACACTTTACAAAAGAAGACATACATGAGGCCAACAAACATGAAAAAATGCTCATCATCACTGGTCATTAGAGAAATGCATATCAAAACTACATTGAGATACCATCTCACGCCAGTTAGAATGGCGATCATTAAAAAATATGGAGACAAGATGCTGGAGAGGATGTGGAGAAATAGGAACACTTTTACACGGTTGGTAGGAGTGTAAATTAGTTCAACCATTGTGGAAGACAGTGTGGCGATTCCTCAAGGACCTAAAAATAGAAATTCCATTTGACCCAGCAAGCCCACTACTGGGTATATATCCAAAGGCTTATAAAACATTCTATTATAAGGACACATGCACATGAATGTTCATTGTGGCACTGTTTACAATAGCAAAGACTTGGAAGCAACCCAAATGCCCATCTATGACATACTGGACAGGGAAAATGTGGCACATATACGCCATGGAATACTAGGCAGCCATAAAAAACGATGAGTTTGTGTCCTTTGTAGGGACATGGATGAACCTGGAAACCATCATTCTCAGCAACAAACTGACACAAGAACAGAAAATCAAAGACCGTGTGTTCTCACTCATAGGCGGGTGTTGAACAGTGAGAACACATGGACATAGGGAGTGGAGCATCACACAATGGGGTCTGTGGAGGGGGGGAATAGGGGTGGGACAGTGAGGGCTGGGGAGCTGGGGAGGGATAACATGGGGAGAAATACCAGATATAGATAATGGGGAGGAAGGCAGCAAACCACACTGCCATGTGTGTGCCTATGCAAGAATCTTACATGTTCTTCACCTGTATGCCAAAACCTAAAATGCAATAAAAAAAATAAAAAATAAAAAAAGGGGTTGAAAAATTACGTATTGGGTACAAGGTTCACTATTCGGGAGATGGGCACACTGAAAGACCAGACTTTACCACTATGCAATATATGCATGTAAGAAACCTACACTTGTACCCTCTAAATCTATTAAAAATAAAAATAAAAAATGAAATCTATATTTTTAACAAGTGTCTGTAAGAGCCTGAAGGCTGCTGAGAGCCAAGATGAAAGTTCCTTAAAGTCAGGAATCATGTTTAGTTCTCAACTGTGGAAGCCCTTGGTACCCGGCATGTAATGGCCACATGAAGAACAAAGAGGACAATAGTTGCAAGCATGGGCTCTGAAGCGAAGCTACCAGCGTTGAGCTATGTGACCTTCAATGCACATCTTCACATTTATGAGCTTTGGTTTCCCCATCTGTGAAAAACAGGGGGTGATAGAGGAATCTGCCTCCTAGAATTGTAAGGTAGGATCAAATGAGATCACTTGGGTCAAGTCCGTACCTAGTCTAGTGTCAGCCATAGGATCAGAGCTCAACACAATGGTAAAGATGGTTGTTTATTTTTAGACCTCGGTAAGCCTTTGTCAGGAAAATGAATAAATGCTGTTGGTGTGATTTATTAGAAGGCGGCAAGAATTTCAATACAACTACAAAGGGTGAGAGACAAGTAGGGCAAGATAAAGCCGATGCCAAATTGGGCATCCTTACTTTGCCTTCTGTCTTTTCCTTATATTCCGTGATCCTAATGGTGATGGTGATGAGGAGAAGAAAGATACTCCTTTCTATTTACACTTAAATTTGCACTTCATAGCATATTTCCATGGTAATTATTTTATTTAATCTTCCAAGCAAATATATGCACCATATAATGTTTTGTTCAACAATTAACCACATACAGGATGGTGTTTTTTTAAGCTTACAATGCCATATTTTTACTGTGCCTTTTTCATGTTGATACACGATTATTTGCCATAGTGTTATAATTGCCTGCAATGTTCAGTGCTGTAGCAAGCTGTACAGGTTTGCAGCCTAAGAGCAAAAGCCATGCTATATAGCCTATGTGTGTAGCAGGCTATCCCATCCAAGTGTGTGTAAGTACATTCTATCATGTTTGCACAACAACGAAGTCAAGTGACATATGTCAGTATATGACAAATATACAAGATGTGTGTCTTGTCCCCATTTTGTGTAAACCTATTGAAACCTGGAGAGCAAAAGTGCCTGTAAAAAGCTGACAGATTGATAAGTAACAGAAAAACACAGACCAGTTATTCTGACCCCAGCTCTTTATCACTCTACACGGATAATAGAGTTAGCATAGAAACGCTTAGGGAATTTCTTCCACACCAGAGAATCAGTGTGACAGACTTGCTGCCTAATCACAAAACCTGTTTCTTTTTTTTTTTTTTTCCTGGAACATACCTTTACTACATTTTCTTTACTACATTCACTATTTTTTATGGTATCTTAAAATGGTTGTTTTTGTCAGAATAGCGTAGAATTTCTGTAAATATTTTGGCTTATTATAATAAGCATGTTCCTCCCTTAAAAATTATTCAAAATAATTCCTTAAGATAAAGTACTTTAACTTTAAAACAATTCTGATCTTTTAAAAGAAAAAAAGGTGACTAAGCTCCCTTTAACTTGATAAATAGGAATGATCTCTTCTGGTCGCACTCCAGTGAACATCAGTGTACTTCATATGCTCGTTGATTATGTTACTACATTTCCCTTGCAGCTAGGTGTGATCATGTGACTGAGCTCTGGTCAAAGGATTGTGGGCACATCCGGGCTTGACCCATGAGATCTTCCTCTCTTTCTCCTTGAGAAGCAAAGTTACAAGTTGAATACTGCAGACTTGCAAACTGGAAGAAATCTGAATTCCTAAATCACAGCTTTGGATAGCTTTGATCATTTGGAATTGCCAAATGATCTGGAACCCCATTTGGAAATTACATAAATAAGAAATATATTTCTATTATGCTAATCTGCTGAGGTTTATCTGTTTCAGAAGGTAGCCTTCATTACCTTAACTAAATAAAAGCAAAGAAAGGAATATCAATATTACAAACCCAGACATTCAAAGAAGAGCAATCTTCAGAATGTCCAGGCCCTATACTCTAATGAAGCTCAGATTCTTTTTGAGAATTGCATTAGGCGGCAATCCTGACAATGGGTAGTAATAGATGAGAACTGCAAGACAGTAAATTCTTTTAGGGCAGGGGTCCTATCTACCTTTGTGTCCTCAGCACCTCACACAATACCAGACACAGGGTTGATGTTTAATAAAAAGTGATATGTAAATGGTTAATAACTATTCTAACATCCATCACCTAAGGAGATGATAGCTGAATGGATCTTGAATGTTTACGTACTTCAAATGGAAAAGAGCAATTTCCTACAGGAAACCTCTTACAGAACAGATCTTCCATGACTTGATGATAGTTAAGGTGGTAAGGGACTTGATTCATTCATTCCTTCAAAGCTATTTATTGAGCACCCATTATATGCCTGGCATTGTTATAACAGTACAGCAGATGTAAAAAGCAGTGCACAGGATAAGACGATGGTAAAAAAAAAATTAAAAAATAAAACAAATAAAGCCTTTGTTTTCTTGGCTAGTCCACTCTAGTGAATTCGAATTTGTACATACACATTGAAACCCTCATAAACAAAAACCTAGATTCAAATCAGCTAGGTAGTCAGTAGTCTGAGTGCATGTTATAACAATAAGTGTGTTCCAGGCTAGCAATGTTTCGATGAGAGACACATTATAATAATAATCCATTCTCCCAAAGCATAAGAACACCTTATCCAAAGATATGAATAAAGAAAATCATCAACTGAAATCTGGACAACAATTAACCAGACTCATGCTCAAGAAGTTAAATTATGCAGGAAAAAATCACAGTAACAAATGGCTGGTAAAGATAATCCTCTCTGGCTGGTCATACAGTTGCCACTGATGATAGTATCAATCCATTCTGTTTCTAAGCTCCTGTTTTTTTAAAGAGTTAATCATATAATTTGGCTACAGAAACACTAGCAATGGCAGATGTGCTGTCCAACTGGCCAGGTTAAGAAAAATAAAGGCAGATGGTTTTAGATTAAAGTCTGGATGGCAACGCTGTCATTAGAGAATTGACGTTCTGTCACCAGGCCAAGATTCTTCTATTCTATTTACTTTACTGTCTAAACGATCTGCCACCTGGTGGTCCAGGGAATAATTTATCGATTTAGTCATAAGCAGCTAATAAAGATTCATTAGTTTGGATTCAATAATTTATTCAACAAATATTTATTGCATGCCTACTATGTGTGCAACATCATCGCAGGTGCTGGGGAACACAGCAACCATCAAAACAGTAAGCATATAAGGTGGTTTTAGTTTCTTTTAAGTTCTCACAAGAGAATAAATCAAGGTCATGGGAATAAAGGAGACAGAACATTAGAGGGCTCAAGGAAAGACTATCAGGAAATAATAAGAGCTGAGACGTGAAAGATGAGGCACAGGGCAGGAGGGGAGGAGGTAGGAGGCATCAGCAGCGTCGGCCCACTTGGTTGCCATGATAACGAGTCTGGATTTCATTTTAGGTGTGAAGTGAAGCCCCTAACATTGAGTCCCCCTCCTACGATCTTAGACTTGTCCATGGCAGATCAATGGATCCCAAGTCAAGAGAAATGAGAGACAACTGGCTGGGGCTTCTTCTCACTTTGCAAAATGAGTCCTGTGCTAAAGGTTCTTTACAGGTTTGATATTCCATTTTTTTTTCTAGGTTCTGTTTAAAAGGCTATTCAGGTGAAAGCAGAAATAATATGAATGTAATCACTTTCTGGCATTGGCTGACCTAATTAGAAAGGAATCTGGTCTTCTGCTTCTTCCATATATCTTCCAGCACCCATGAATGCACCCTTGAGTCACATCAAAAATTTTACAAATAACAATAATAACATTAATATTATAGAGGTGTTTCCAAGGGCAAAATGCCATTTATCCTTTGGTCAGGGGAGAATTTGTAATTACTGTTTTAAAAAATTTCTATCAATGCAGATTTTCAAAATAATACTGAGACAAGAGTTTATTGTTTAGAAATGCTAGCTCATCACAGTCATTTTTTCTTCTTCCTAAGCTGAGGCTAAAAGGGAAAACCAAGTCTGAATTAAACAACCTATGGAAATGTCACTACATCCTAATCTACTCAGAAGTCAGAGGCATAAACTTCTTTTTCAGTATCTTTGATTGAAGTACTAGCAGGGTTTACTGGAGGCTTTCCTTTGAGGCTCTGATTAGCAGTGATATGTATAATGACTGCTTTGCACACATCACAGACTACCCCGAGCTGGAATCACTGGGCAGTATTAACAGCGAGCTTGGGGCTGAGTCAGCAAACACTGCCCACAGTCAGCACCTTTATCTTAGGGCTGCAGGAAGGCAGAAATACTAGTCTTTTCCATACAACTACTTACAAGTAAACATAATAAAGATGAAATCTATTAGTGTTTAGGGAGATGATGTTCTGAACACCTGCTATTTAGATTGGCTGCAGGTAACCCCATGAAAGAAATGGACTCTGATCCCTGAAGTTGCTACACTAAACATTATCTGTGTGTAATGGAGGGAATATTGACTGAAAGGGATGAGGCATTTGTTGAGAGAGCAATTGATTTTCTAAAAAATAAACACAGTTATTGGCAGACAGCCTGTGGTGGTTAATTTGAAAGGGAATTTTAAAAATTACTTTTAAACAATAGCTTAACTTTCCTAGAGTGAATGTGACTGAATTTGGTGTGAAATGGTAGAAGACCTCAACATGGGTTTACGCAAAAACCAAGACGGATATTCTCAGTCAAGAAGTATGTTTAACCCAAAAACCTAAAATGCAATTAAAGAAATAAATAAAATAAAATAAAAAGTATATTTAGCTTAATTCAGGGGCCCTCTCACTCTAGGTGAGTTTAGTCCTTCAAAATATGAAGAACCTCAGGCTGTAGGCCATAGACAAGGAGGCCCTGTTGCCACCTCTGGATGCATTGATGTGACTGAGGCATGAAAGTTGACCTATATGAAGAAGCCACTGCAGCCAAAACCACCAATCTCCACCAGACCTACCAAATTAGAATTTGGATCTGAAATTCCTGTTGCCAAGTTCTGGGACACAGCACCTAGGGCAAAACCTCTTGAGAGCAAGGACTGCATCTTGGTCTTCTCATTGGTTACCTCTTGTGCTTACCACTTCCTCATATACGATAGATGGCCAGAAAGGTGTGCAATAGGTGAGTAAATATATGACGTGTGATATAGACCATGAAAGGCTGAGGATACAGAGACAGAGAGAGTTGGTGCTGTTTTTCTTCCTATGCAAAGGTATTTTCTGAATTTAGAAAAAAAAAATGCCACCAGAATTCCAAGCAAAGCACATTTGCTTTTTTAAAAAAAGAGAGAGAGACAGTAATATCGCAATCTACAGGACATTTATAAAGAGTCATAGGCTAGGGTCCAAGCAGCCTCTTGGGTTCCCTTTGAGTTGGTTGAATGGGACAGGCAGCAGAGGATGAGAGGAGAGCTGCCTTCTCTCCCACTGAGACACAGTTGGAAGGCTTTCATCTGGAGAGTACTACTGCAGAGCTTAAGAAGATCTCTTTGGTTGAAATTTATAAATAGAAGTAATACTATTTTGAAATAGTCAAAGCACATTTACTTATGTTGTTTTCTCCTAAGTTCATAAAATTATTTCTCACCTGTAAAATGAGATGAGAATTCCTACCTGATAGGACAGTTTCACAGAGTAAACAAAATGATGTTTATACGAGACTTGGTATTTTGCCTGACTTATGGTCAGTATGCAATAAATGGTAACTGCTGTTATGATGACTAATATTATTATTATTGCTGTCCTAAATTGGGTTTCTTGGGACAGATATTTGCACATGAGGCATTTACTAGGGAGTGCTCTCAAAATCAACACTTGTGGAAGGAAGGAAGAAGGAAGCAGCATTGGGCAGAGGGAGAAGCTGAATTGAGGCAGTCATAACAAAGGCCTCAGTCAGGGCCACAGGGAGATCTGGTCCAGACTGGCTCTTCAGAATTGTCACCGGATGGGGCAGAGAGGCTGGGCCTTTCTACCCTGACATGGATAAGTCAGTCTTATAGGTTGATCTACAAGGAGGCAGACCTGGGAAAAGGCAGTTTTCTTCAGCTGAGGCCATCCCTAAAGAGGGCTCCAAGCTGAGGGCCATCTTTCAGGAGAACTTCTAGAAGCTAGGGGAGTAAATAATTCATTTTTGAGAGGATTTCTGAGTGCATCACAGAGTACATCCCAATTAGTAAGTAAGAAGAGTGTTTCAGAGGGCTCATGTGACTTGTCCAAGACCACAGCACAGAGAGAGCAGTGCTAGGAACAAAAGTTATGTCTTCTGACTTCGAATTCAGTCCTCTTCAAGGGCCAGGACTCTTCCAAGTCAGCTGGCATTTCTACCCATTATTATGCCAGCAACTCCTGCACCTCATCGGATCCTACAGAAATCAAGGAACATCTGTTTAAAGTAGTTGCTGGGTCTTTTCCTGAGGATCAGACAGTTAAATTTATTCAAGAAAAGGAAAAAAGAACGTGGAAAAGGTAGTTTTTTTCAAATAATGCTTACCCCATGAAGGTTCTCATATTTGTACCGTGTTCCCTGTCATTAGAAACACACACACACACACACACACACACACACACACAATCCCAAAAGGATCTGTTTGTTTTTATTTATTTATTTATTTTTGAGATGGAGTCTCTGTTGCCCAGGCTGGAATGTAGTGGCACAATCTTGACTTGCTGCAACCTCTGCCTCCCGGGTTCAAGCGATTCTCCTGACTCAGCCTCCTGAGTAGCTGGGTTTATAGGCACACATCACCACGCCTGGCTAATTTCTGTATTTTTAGAAGAGACGTGGTTTCACCACATTGGCCAGGCTGGTCTCGAACTCCTGACCTAGTGATCTATCCGCCTTGGCCTCCCAAAGTGCTGGGATTATAGGTGTGAGCCACTGTGCCTGGCCAAAGGATCTGTTTAAATGAAGATTTTGTCCATAGGCCTACCAAATTAGAATATCTATGGATGGGGAACAGCTCAGGGCTCAGGGCTAGGAGGTCCGGACGCCGAGGGCGGTCCCTGAGGGGCGGGCAGAGCCCGACTGGCGCTCCGAAGCCACAGCCTCCAGGCTAGGCCCCGGGCAGCTCTAGCCCAGCGTGGCCCGCCTGGCGCTGAGCCTGGCTCCCGGCTCCGGTTTCCGGGCCGGCGGGTGGCCGCTCACCATGCCCGGCAAGCGTCAGCACTTCCAGGAACCCGAGATCGGCTGCTGCGGGAAATGCTTCCTGTTTGGCTTCAACATTGTCTTCTGGGTGCTGGGTTCCAGGCTATCGGCCTCTGGGCCTGGGGTGAGAAAGGCGATCTCTCCAACATCTTGGCGCTGACAGATCTGCGAGGCCTTGACCCCGTGTGGCTGTTTGTGGTAGTTGGAGGCCTCATGTCGGTGCTGGGCTTTGCTGGCTGCATCGGGGCCCTCGGGGAGAACTCCTTCCAGCTCAAGTTGGTTTGCATGGAGGATGGTTTTTCAGAGAGAGCAGGGTGTGAATACCAGACAAAGGGGAATGGATGCACAGTTCTCCGTGTTCCTCGGCCTCATCTTCTTCCTGGAGCTGGCAACAGGGATCCAGGCCTTTGTCTTCAAGGGCTGGATTCGAGACCAGCTCGACCTCTTCATCAACAACAACGTCAAGGCCTACCGGGACGACATTGACCTCCAGAACCTCATTGACTTTGCTCAGGAATACTGGTCTTGCTGCGGAGCCCCAGGCCCCAACGACTGGAACCTCAATATCTACTTCAACTGCACTGACTTGAACCCTAGCTGGGAGCGCTGTGGGTGCCCTTCTCCTGCTGCATCGTGAGATGGAAATGGCGGGACCTTAGGGCACAGGCATGGGGACTTGCCTGGAGGTCTCCCTGCACCCTGTACATCCAGATAAACACAGCTGCAGCCAATGTCTGCTCCTAGGCAGCTTGAAGGTTGGCCGGGTGTCACTCTCAGTTACAGTTGCATGTGGAAGATGTCCTCAACACCCAGTGTGGCTACAACGTCCGGCTCAAACTGGAGCTGGAGCAGCAGGGCTTCATCCACACCAAAGGCTGCGTGGGCCAGTTTGAGAAGTGGCTGCAGGACAACCTGATTGTCATGGCCGGGGTCTTCTTGGGCATCACCCTCCTCCAGATCTTTGGCATCTGCCTGGCCCAGAAACTGGTGAGTGACATCAAAGCAGTGAAAGCCAACTGGTGAGGCCGCCACAGGCCATGGCCATATGCCTGGCTTACCCAGCCTCGGGGGCCCCCCAGGACCCTCCGACCACACTCTTGATGGGCAAGGCTGCAGGAGGCGTTCCTGCTGGGACTGAGCCCTGAGAGGTTCGCCTGAGCCACTGTGCTGTCCACCCACGGAGATAGCTGCTGTGCTTCTGCCTGGGCCACTTGTCCTGTGTGCGCACGCACATACACATGCAGGCACACGTGTGCACAGGGAGCCACTGTCTCGGCGACACTTGGGGTAGCGGGATCTCCAGGGGACTAGGAAGGGTGCAGCTCAGAGGGTGCGGGCCAGGTGGGGTGGGAGGCGCTGTGTGGAGGGCCCGCCCCTGTTTCCTGCTCCCCAGTGCTGGGATGCACTTTTCTGTGCGTGGCTGTATGGGATGTGTTCCTGGGGCCACTGCCTCAAGCAGCTTCAGAGTGTTCTCCATGAACTGTGACTTTGAGCCTGCCAGGAACCCACCTCAGCCTCAGTGTTTCAGACTCTGAAATGGGGCCAAGAATTTTCTCTCTCTTGCTTGCCTCTCAGGAGCAAATGGAATGATGACTTTGAAAACCACTGGCTTATGCCCACCATTTTCGAGGTCCTGTCCACGTGGGGCCTCAGCAGAACTCTCTGGTTGGGGCCCCTGGCCTGGCGCCACCCTGCCGACATGTTTTCTTTGGACTGAGTGGTTTATATCCTTGAGCCAACCTTTAAAAATTGGTAGATTTCAAATAAGTGTCCAGATCCACAGCTTCTTTTGAAGAATGACCACCTGGCTACGCCAGCTCTTCAGTGGCAATACTACCTGGGACACTGCCTCCCCTGTCATCAGGGGACCCAGGTGGTCTGTTCTATTCACCTAAGTGCCATCTGACCCTGGTACACTTGGAGTTGGCCTCTCTCACCTCTGCGGGGTTATTCCCTGCACCTCGAGGCCGCTGCGGGCCAACCTGGAATGCAACACAGGGACCTGAAGGATCGGGAGGCTGGACCCCGCTCTGAAGAGAGTGTAACCTGGGAGAGGTGGCCTTGCTGGGGACTCCGGTGGGAGTAGAGTGCCCAGGAGAGGGTCAGAGGGGTGGGATGGGGTCAGGACAATTTTGCAAAGAAGTAGCTGGAAGCCAGGGGACTGGGGTGAGCCTGGCTCAGGGGGGTCTGGATGGTTGACTCCTAGGAATCAGGTTCGGCATCTTAGCCGTGGCTGCAGAGCTCCCTGATGTGCACTAGAGGGCGCGCCGGCCCCACACTCCCTGGGTCTGGCTTCCTCCCGCAACCTCTCGCCAGTAGAGCCTGTGCCTGCCTGCTAGCCCTTCCAGATTCCCGGAGTTTGGGAATTTCTCAAGAGCCAACTGGCTCAGGCTTAGGAAGGGTGGCTGCTGCCCTCAGCTCCGCCTCATCAGCTATGCAAGGGGTATGTGTACAGTTACCCTGCCGCCCCCTCCCTGGGCTTGTCCAGAGATCTCAACCTCGGATGCCCCTGCAGCCACGTAGATCATTATAAGTGGATGAAGCAGGCCCTGGAATTGGGAGCCTGCTTCACTTTGACTTTCCCACTGTTGCTGGAGACAAAGACATCGTGATGAGAGAAAATTCGCACAATCTAGTGGGTAACTGCCACTTGCCTTGAGAGCAATAGAGTGTGGTGGGTCTCCCTCTGACGGTGGTCACTGCCATGTTCAGGTGTAGCTAATTGCTCTGATTGCTCTGATGTGGGAATGCAGGCCTAATTCCAGAAATCTGGAGAAGCCAGAATACAGATTTCTATGTGAGGTGTCCTGATTTTTAAATTGTTGGCAGAAACTAAACTAATTCAGAAATTAAATCTGCAGGCCAAACAAGGTGCAGGGCCCAGCTTTGGCCCCATGCCCCGTAGGTCCCTCTAGGACAGTCACCACTGGGGCCCTGGCTGCTCTGCCATTCAGGGATGCTGGGCACTGCTGCCTGGTGGCCAGGGTGTGGGCTATGTGCCCAGCATTGTGGTTCCTTGGCCCTGCCAGACAGTGTCCTGGGCCCCTGACAGGCGCTGGCTGTGAGGGGTTTATACATGCTATAGTAAATGAAGATCACAGTGAAAAAAAAAAAAAAGAATATCTATGGATGAGGCCCTGGAGCTGCCTTTCACACAATCACCTCAAATGAATCTTAAGCAGATTAAAGTCTGTGGACTGCTATAAATGACCCATATCACTTGTCTAAATTTATGATCACATTTTTACTTTGTGCCTATAAACTGACTTTGGAAGCAATCTGTAGAATCAAAGAATTCTCAAGTTAAAAGGCATTGTGGTTACTATTGAGTCTTCATGTTTGTGAATAAAACACTCAAGGCCAAAGAAGAAGAGTAACTTGCCCAGGTTAGAAGAAGAGATTAAGGACCAGAGCCAGGCTCTCACTCTGAGTCAAGTCCTCTTATCACTCTAACAGACTTCTTCAAAGAAGAGTTTTAAACCACTTTCCAGCAGTAGAAACAACTTTAAAAAATGTTCCAGGGCTGTTCTCAAAGACACAAGATATTGAAATTTATAATATCTCATTCGTCTAGGTCTGTTATAAATACCCTATAATATCACCTGGAACTGCTCCCATTCATGTATCTTGTGACTAGAAATGCTAGAAGCCTAGTTATTTGAATATGGTTGACCCAACGGGAAGACAAGACTTTAAAGCCATCCATACCAAAAGAAATAGTATTTCCGTCTGTATCAGTCCATTCTCACACTGCTATAAAGATACTACCTGAGACTGGGTAATTTATAAGGGAAAGAGGTTTAATTAATTGGCTCACAGTTCCATATGGCTGGGGAGGTCTGAGGAAACTTACAGGTGTGGCAGAAGGCACAAGGGAAGCAAAGCGTGTTTTACATGGTGGCAGGAAAGAAAGAGAGAGAGCAAATGAGGAACTGCCAAGCACTTTTAAAACCATAGCTCTCGTGAGACCTCATTCACTATTAAAAGAACCCCATGGGGGGAACCATCACCATTTTCCAGTCACCTCCCGCCAGGCCCCTCCTTCACACCTGGGGATTACAATTCAAGATGGGATTTGGGTGGGGACACAGAGTCCAATCATATCACCTTCTAAAGTTTGCTGGAAATGAACTTTAAAATCTAACTTATTTTTATTTAGACATGAGCCTGGGTTTTCAAATCTATTCCTTAGAGAAGGAGAGGGCAAGAAGAGGGACACTTCAGGGTACAATCACATTTCAGATTTGTTTTTTCACTTGAAATTTCTCAGCTTTGATTAATAGCAACTATAATAACAACAACGATGACAATGATGATGTGGAAATCATCACCTATACTTTTCTCTTCAATGGTCCCCACACTCAGTGACTCAAATAAGCATAAAATATGAAAGATGTGATTGCTTCTGTTGGCATCTGTGGTTTTTCAGGTCTACAAATGGCCTGTTGTTAATTCCATTTATAGCAAATTGAGGAAATAAATAAATTCTTAACTTGGGTACCTATGAAAATGTTGCAGGCTGGCATGTCAGCAGTCAAAAATCTACTTTAACTGATGTTCCTGCCCATTAATTCCATTAAAAGTTTCTAAACTCAAAACCCAGCTTTTTATGGCTGCGTCATATTCCATGGTGTATATGTGCCACATTTCCCTTGTCCATTCTATCATTGATGGGCATTTGGATTGGTTCCAGGTCTTTGCTCTTGTAAACAGTGCTGCTGTGAACATACATGTATGTGTGTGTGTCTTTATAATAGAAAGATTTATAATCCTTTGGGTATATACCCAGTAATAGGATTGCTGGGTCAAATGGAATTTCCATTTCTAGGTCCTTGAGGAATCACCACACTGTCTTCCACAATGGTTGAACTAATTTACACTCCCACCAACAGTGTAAAAGTGTTCCTATTTCTCCACATCCTCTCCACCACTTGTTGTCACCTGATTTTTTAATGATCGCCATTCTAACTGGCAAGAGATGGTATCTCAATGTGGTTTTGATTTGCATTTCTCTAATGACCAGTGATGATGAGCATTTTTCATATGTTTCTTGGCCTCATATATGTCTTCTTTTGTAAAGTGCCTGTTCATATCCTTCTCCCACTTTTGGATGGGTTTGTTTCTTTTTCTTGTGTATCTTCTTTAGTTCTTTGTAGATTCTGGATATTAGCCCTTTGTCAGATGGATAGACTGCAAAAAATTTTTCCCATTCTGTTGGTTGCCGGTTCACTCTAATGATTGTTTCTTTTGCTGTACAGAAGCTCTGGAGTTTAATTAGGTCTCATTTGTCTATTTCGGCTTTTGTTGCCAATGCTTTTGGTGTTTTAGTCATGAAATCCTTGCCTATGCCTATGTCCTGAGTGGTTTTGCCTAGGTTTTCTTCTAGGGTTTTTATGGTGTTAGGGAGTTCATGTCCTTTGTAGGGACATGGATGAATCTGGAAACCATCATTCTCAGCAAACTGACACAAGAACAGAAAATCAAACACCTCAAAAACCTCACTCATAGGTGGGTGTTGAGCAATGAGAACACATGGACACAGGGAGGGGAGCATCGCACGCTAGGGTCTGTTGGGGGGGGGTCCAAGGTAGGGATAGCGGGATCACAGGGAGGTTGGGGAGGGATAACATGGTGAGAAATGTCAGATGCAGGTGACGGGCGGATGGAGGCAGCAAACTACATTGCCATGTGTGTACCTATGCAATAATCCTGCATGATCTGCACATGTACCCCAGAACCTAAAGGACAATTAAAAAAAAATAAAAAACCAGCTTAAAGTGAGATGCCAAACGTTTTTGATTCTGTTCAGGGAGGTGATGTGGGATAGTGGGGAACCCAGCCGAGAAGTCAGGATAAAGTCTCCATCTCTGGCTTCCACCAACACATGGCATATGTTTTAAAAACATTTCTCTCTTGATGCCTCAGGCACTGTGTCTACTGCTGGGTACTTTTCATGCCTGAGTCTTGTTTCCTGAAGCTGTTCACAACATCTAAGGCTACAGGAACTTCAGGGTGTCACATGGACCATATCCATGTTTCAAAGCTAACCTGACTTTTCATTATCCCAAGGGGGAAGAAAGAGCTAATTTCTTTTTTAACTAAAAGAAGGAAGGGTGGGGTGGCGACAGGCACAGTGGCTGTAATCCTAGCCTTTGGGAGGCTGAGGTGAACAGATCATTTGAGTACAGGAGTTCAAGATCAGCCTGGGCAACATGTTGAAACCCCTCTCCACAAAAAGTACAAAACTTAGCCAGGCATGGTGGCACACACCTGTAGTCTCAGCTACTCGGGAGGCTGAGCAGGGAGGATCACTTGAGCCTGGGAGGCAGAGGTTGCACTGAGCCAAGATTAAGCCACTGCACTCCAGCCTGGGCAACAGAGTGAGACCTCATCTCAAGAAAAGAAAAAAAAAGACTACAGACACAACCTTAGCAGTGTTGTAACCACAGATATGGCCTCAGAATACAGAGATCAAAGATAAAAAACTTGGTAATCTCAGACACTCACTAATCATTTATTGACCATAAGCCCTTGTCCTCCCAGAATCAGTCGGCTGGAGTAGTCTAGATATTACAACAGGATATTTTTCAGTAGCCACGTTAAGCAGAAATGGCTTCTCCTGAAACTGATAAGCAACTTCAGCAAAGTCTCAGGATACAAAATCAATGTGCAAAAATCACATGCATTCCTATACACCAATAACAGACTTAAAGAGAGCCAAATCAAGAACAAACTTCCCTTCACAATTGCCACAAAGAGTATAAAATACCTAGGAATACAACTAACAAGGAACGTAAAGGACCTCTTCAAGGAGAACTACAAGCCACTGCTCAACGAAATAAGAGAGGACCAAAACAGATGGAGAAACATTCCATGTTCATGGTTAGAAATAATCAATATCATGAAAATGGCCATACTGCCCAAAGTAATTTACAGATTCAATGCTATCCCCATCAAGCTACCAATGACCTTCTTCGCAGAACTGTAAAAAACCACCTTAAACTTCATATGGAGCCAAAAGAGAGCGCACATAGCCAGGTCAATTCTAAGCAAAAAGAACAAAGCGGGAGGCATCACACTACTGGACTTCAAACTATACTACAGGGCTACAGTAATCAAAACAGCATGGTACTGGTACCAAAACAGAGATATAGACCAATGGAACAGAACAGAGGTCTCGGAGGTAACACAACATATCTACAACCATCTGATCTTTGACAAACCAGACAAAAACAAGCAATGGGGAAAGGATTCCCTGTTCAATAAATGGTGTTGGGAAAGCTGGCTAGCCATGTGCAGAAAGCAGAAACTAGACCCCTTCCTGACACCTTACACTAAAATTAACTCCAGATGGATTAAAGACTTAAACATAAGACCTAACACCATAAAAACCCTAGAAGAAAATCTAGGCAAAACCATTCAGGACATAGGTGTAGGCAAGGACTTCATGACCAAAACACCAAAAACATTGACAACAAAAGCCAAAATAGACAAATGGGACCTAATCAAACTCCACAGCTTCTGCACAGCAAAAGAAACAGTCATTAGAGTGAATCGGCAACCAACAGAATGGGAAAAAATTTTTGCAGTTTACCCATCTGACAAAGGGCTGATATCCATAATTTACAAAGAACTAAAGCGGATTTACAAGAAAAAAACTAACAAGCCCATTCAAAAGTGGGCAAAGGATATGAACAGACACTTTACAAAAGAAGACATACGTGAGGCCAACAAACATATGAAAAAATGCTCATCATCACTGGTCATCAGAGAAATGCAAATCAAAACTACATTGAGATGCCATCTCATGCCAGTTAGAATGGCGATCATTAAAAAATCTGGAGACAACAGATGCTGGAGAGGATGTGGAGAAATAGGAACACTTTTGCACTGTTGGTGGGAGTGTAAATTAGTTCAACCATTGTGGAAGACAGTGTGGCGATTCCTCAAGGACCTAGAAATAGATATTCCATTTGACCCAGCAATCCCATTACTGGGTATATATCCAAAGGATCACAAATCATTCTACTATAAGGACACGTGCACACGAATGTTCATTGCAGCACTGTTTACAATAGCAAAGACCTGGAACTAACCCAAATGCTCATCGGTGATAGACTGGATAGAGAAAATGTGGCACATATACACCATGGAATATTATGCAGCCATCAAAAATGATGAGTTTGGGACCTTTGTAGGGACATGAATGAACCTGGAAACCATCATTCTCAGCAAACTGACAGAAGAGCAGAAGATCAAATACTGCATGTTCTCACTCATAGGCGGGTGTTGAACAATGAGAACACATGGACACAGGGAGGGGAGCACTACACACTGGGGTCAGTTGGGGGGAAATAGGGGAGGGATGGTGGGGGGTGGGAAGCTGGGGAGACATAGCAAGGGGAGAAATGCCAGATCTAGGTGATGGGGAGGAAGGCAGCAAATCACACTGCCACATGTGTACCTATGCAACAATTTTGCATGTTCTTCACATGTACCCCAAACCTAAAATGCAATAAAATAAATAAATGGGAAAAAAAAGAAATGGCTTCTCCTTCATCATTGAAACCTTTCCTATTTAGAAATGTATTAGGTTCAAATCAGATGTTTCTGGAGAAGTAGGAAAGGACCAACAGTCATGTACACTGCAGTGCAGGTTTCAGAGTACCATTCACATCAAGAGTTCTTTGTATGCCTTCAACAGGAATTAACGCTGACTTCACGTAAGGAAAAAGTAAAACTTAACCAGAGGATCGGGGATTACTCATAAACCTGAGGGAAGAGCCAATTGAAGAAACCTGAAGGAAGAGCCAACCAGAAACTGATGTGCACTGACAGCAGGGTTGCTCCAAGATTCCAACCCCCAGGAGACAGAACCTGAGTCATCCATGTTGGCTCATTGCTTGCCCACTGCCTGCTCTACCCTAGGCCAGGCGCAGGGACCATATCAGCTGTATAGCACTATATAACATATATTATTTAGAGTAACACAAAAAAAGGTGTGGGTAGTAGCTGAGGGAACCCCACCCTGGGCCACACCCACTTCCTCTTCTCTGCTGGTTGGGTACTTACAGAAGGTATACACGTTGGAGCTCTCAGTGCATTCTTCTGATAAATAAGGTGACAAAGAAATGAGCCATAGCCATTCCACATTTGCAGGTGAACTTCTAAAAACGTTAATAGAATAAAATAGATCACTGATGGAAATGCTAAAATAAAGACATAAATTACATAACAATTATTTATTGAGTACCTACTTTGTTCCAATAGATAATAACTCTTCCATTGTATTGAAGTGTCTGAGGATGACTAAGACATATTGTATGTGGTTCTTGCTCTTAGGGAATTTTTAATCTACTTGGAGTTTAATTGTGAATTCATTCATCAGTGCAAGACACCAGACATACTGGTAAATGAAAAAGCATGGTCCTGCTCCTCAATACAGCTCACTATCTGGTGCAGAAGATGTCAGACTGTAAAATAAATATTCAATTCCACATCATGATGCAAAACAATTGAGAAGTATATCACCAGAGAACTATAACTAATATAGAGAGACAAACATTTGTTAAAGGGAACACATTCAAGATTATCCCTGTAACTTTGCATAGAAAAAATGGTTTGGGCTTATTTATAGATACAAAAACAATAAACAAAATAATAATGTTTATTGTGGTGGGTTTGCTTTGTGTAAAACGCTTTTCCAAATGATGTTTTTTAATCCTCATAACATAGTTAAGTATTAGTATATTCTTTTACCCAGTAGAAAAACAGAGCTCATAGAGGTGTTTGTTTGAGATTCTATAGGAACTAGCTGGGGGAGTCACTATTTCAACCCAAGTCTGCCCAACTCCAGAGCCCAGCCATCTGAACCACTCCAATCACAGTGCCATGTAAATTTCATCCATCATGTGTGACATAGTGGAAAATCAGCGAGAACGCTGCTGTTGGAATTCAGTGAGTTCTGAGAGTGAAGAAATGCAGTGATTCCCCATCTGGATTCATCCTATTAGACTCCTGGCTCCCTTCCCACTGGATCTTGGCTAGAGAGTTTCAGATGTGCTAGGGGAAGCAATTGAACTCCTGGGGCGTGCTGTCAGGGCTAAGAAAAACCTGTTCCAAAAACCAAATGACTTCAGCATCTAGGTAGAGTTAGAGGACTTCCTTCCTGACATACGAAGACCCCTGCCCCCAGCCCAGTGACCAGTTGGGGTCAATTACAGTGAATTTCAGGATATGTGCAGGACTTGTGGAAAAAGACATGCAGAAAAGACAAAGGCCAGAGCTGCTGCAGCCATCTTATCACAGGGGAAAACTGGTACTAGAATAGAGCCAACAGAGAGAATAGGCCAAGAGACAGAGAAGAGAAACTGAATCCAGGTGAGTTGTTTACACTCCTGTATCCATCCAGGCCAGAAGCACCTGTGCCATTAACACTGCTCAGTTCTGTGAGCCAATTAAGACTCTTTTCACCTAAAAAACTTAAGTCACATCTTTAGTCACTTCTGAACAAAAGAGTTCTAACTGTTCAATGTAAAAGTGGTTTACAAGAAGGCTGAGAGTCTTGCCCAAGGTCATGGAGTCTTCTTAATGAATGAGTGGGTCCATGGGCACAGATCCCCAATACCCAACTCAGAGTATATTCTACTACACCCCAGGCTTCTTGCTTTTGGCATCAATAAAAATGCCTTCCTACCTTTTAGAAAGAAGGTTTTAAATACTTTCTGACCTGGAATCACCTGTCAATGACCCAGACCTTAACTCATTGTGTTCTCGTCTGCTCAGGACAAGAGGGCCACTGGACATAATTTCCAAATGTGCAGTCATAGTGTCTTTAATTATCTCTCTGACATGCAAGAATGGCCCTCAGAGCAAGGGCTGTGCAACCAACTGTTCCCCTCAGTGTGATTTCTATGGCATGGCCACAGCCAGCTTCTAAATTTAAGTTCATACTGACTTTTAGTTTCGTGGTTAAGTATTGTTTCCTCCCACTCTTGCTACTAGCTTAGCCTCAGGCTACTAATTACCAGCAGGACAGGTCACTTGTCACATCTGCACCAATTCCATCATTTCTGACATCCTCACACAATGACAGGTTCGCCCTTTTCCTTTTAGCAAAACTGGGTTAGCCAGTGTTTGGCTTCATTTTCATGAATGCAGGATACCCGGTATTTCTATCAGTTACTTAAATAATTTAGTTGAAATGTTCTGCAGCTAAAATGTGTCTGTCTACTCAACAAATATTTATTTATTCAGGGTCTTCTCTGTGCCCAGCCCTCTGCTAGCCCCTGAGCATGCACAAGAGAGTTAAATAGACAAGGTGTTGCCTTCATGGAGCCTTTTGCCCAGTGAGAGAGATGGACAGTGACCTAGCAAAGAATCAAATAAACATAGACATAAGGCCGGGAGTGGTGGCTCACGCCGGTGATCCAAGCACTTTGGAGGCCAAGGCGGGTGGATCACCTGAGGTCGGGAGTTCAAGACCAGCCTGACCAACATGGTGAAACCCCGTCTTTAGAAAAAAAAAAAAATAGACATAAATACAAATTGTGTTCAGAGCCTAAAAAAGCAGAAGGAAAAAATGCTATGAGGAAAAACAAACAAACAAACAAACACAACAACAACAACAAAACAGGATAATCTAATTCAGATAGGGAAGAGAAGGCAGGGAAGGCCTCTGTTAAGGAAGTGACAATCAAGCTGAGACCCAAATGATGAGAAGGTGCTTGTGGGTGAAAGTGGAGAGCAAGCCACTGCACACACATGGAACAGCAGTGGAGAAACCCAGAGGCAGAAAGGCTCAGGAGGGATTCAAAGAACCAAAAAAAGGATTGACTATGTAACAAGCAGGGAGAGAGAGCTGAAGATGAAGTTGAAACCTCAAAAGGGTCTTGTGGGTCATATTAAGAAATCTGGATTTTATTCTAAGTGTGACAAAAGCCAGTGGAGAGAGTTCATATATGCATTCATTTAGTCAGCCAGTCAATAATTTGCTAAGCACCTGCTGTGTACTGGGCGCCATTCTGGGAACAAAGAATACATCATTACAGAAAAACAAACAATTCCCTGTCTTCCTGGAGCTTACATTCTAGATGGGGACTCTAACAGAAGGAGGTTACAGTTCTTCCACATTTGGAAAAAGATCACTTTGGTCTTCTATGAAGAGTGGAAGAGGGAGGCCAGGCAGTTGTTTTTGGGCATCTGCAGGAAAGATGGGAAACAATGGAGGCTTCCTGTTCTTCCGAATAGAGGGTTATGCCTGACACCCACTTTAAAGTAGCATTTTATGCTGCGTTGGTTGTTTCTTTTTGAGGGGGGTTCTGGGGAGATTTGGTTTGGTTTTGGCTAAAATAGTACTGGCTTTGCATGGCTTCATTACTTCATCTTCCCGGTGGTCAAAAGAAATATTTTGAGAAGATGGATAAAGCTGAATTGCAATCTATGGCTTAGAAATGACAAATGTTAGTCAATGCCTTTGGGACTTTTTGAAGCAAGAAGCTATGTACACCTAGGATGCATGTTGAACACAGCCCTTGGGCTAAAAGAAAAATATATAGCCTATTCCTCAGTCCTCCTGATAACCTTGCTATCTTTTCATGGTTTTCCTTCTCCTTCCATCTCTTCACCTTACACACACACACATACACACACACACAGAGAGACACACACACACACACAGACACACACACACACACACACAGGCTTTTAAGGCAAAACCAATAAAAATTGGGCCCTACAGAGAATGAATTCAGAACCACGACCACATAGTCAAAACAAGAGAATCTAGCTTTTCTTAAGATGTGATCCAACAATCATCTGTATCACGAGTTCTGAGGAGTAAATAAATGTCCAGATTCCTGTGTAACCACCACCCTCTCCACCAACTTTCAGAGTAAATCCAGGAATCCTTATATCTCACGTCTTCCCCAGGCATTTCTGCATCACTTCTCTCATCACAAGAACTAACTCATTCAACTGAAGGTAAACTACACAATTTAAGAGTCTGCTCATTTCTCTACAATTAGGGGTTGATGAGAACCAGGAACTATGACATGATTTCTAAAAGCCTTTCCTTCACTGAGAGGCAGGATTTTGCAGGGGTTAAGAGGCTTTGGGATGAGCCACATCTAGGTTCAAATGCTAGCAGTCACAATAACTAGCTATATAGACATAACATGTTATTTAATGTCTTCAGATCTTAGTTTTTCTCAGCTGGAATATGGAGACAGCACCACTTCATGTATTTGTTGTGAAGATTAAATGAAGCAAGAATAGAACAGAACAGAAACATGTTAGGTGTTTAATATATGACCATAATGATGATCATTGTTCTATGATTTTTTTCCTCTCCTTTACCTTTGCTACTTACTATTAGGACCTGGGAGGGGTATTAGAGAAGTAAAACATAGGAAAAGATTACAGAACAACAGATACCTGCTTTTTCCTCTCTAGAAGTGAATTATTCACCTTCATCACCATTCAAGGAATTATTCTTTAGCTGAGGACACACAGAATTCCAGCCTGAATCCTTTATGCAAGCGTAGAAATAGTTGTTCCCACAAGGAATAGAAGCAGAACTCCCACAGTCTAGCTCTCCTATGCTCACTCAAGGCTGCAAAAGCTGGGCTTGTTGGAAAACACCTCTTTGATTCACCCTAGAGATCTTTCTAACATAAAGTTAATTTTATGCCACTAAGAGGAGAAGGCATGGAAGAGAGAGGAAAGGAAGGGGGCATCTCATGCCATCACCAGAATTAAGTTCTGTTTTAAACTTGAAAACTATAAAGATAGGAACCTCTTGAGAAATAAGTTGCAAAAAATGTACTATTCCCCAATAGCAGAAGGGAAACCAAAGGCTTAGAGAAGCAAAATACACTATTCAGGATTGTCAATCACGATAAACCAAAGGGTGCTTCTCTCGTCACTTCTCCCTATTCTAGTGGCTATCTCCTTGCTGTAACTCATCTTTTTCTTTTTTGGATGTGACCCTCTGATATTGTTTGGATGTTTTGTCCCCTCCAAATCTCCTGTTGAAATGTGACCTCCAGTGTTGGAGGTGGGCCTGATGGGAGATAGTTGGCTCATGTAGGTTGATCCTTTATGAATGGCTTGGTGCCTTCCCCATGATAATGAATGAGTTCTCACTCCGTGAGTTTATTTGAGAGCTGGTTGTTTAAAAGAACCTAAAATCTCTCTTGCTTCCTCTCACTTCCCATGTGACATGCCTGCTCCCTCTTTGCCTTCTGCCATGATTGTAAGCTTCCTGAGGCCTCTCCAAAAGCCAAACAGTTGCTAGTGCCATGCCTTTACAGCCTGCAAAACAATGAGCTAAATAAATCTTTTTTAAAAATAAATTGCCCAGATTAAGGTATTCATTTATGGCAACACAAATGAACTAACACAGAAAATTGGTACCGAGAAGTGGGGCACTGCTATAAAGATATCTGAAGCTGTGGAAGTGGCTTTGGAACTGGATAATGGCCAGAGAATGGAAGATTTTGGAGGGGGCAGAAGAAGAAAGGAAGACAAAGGAAAGTTTGGAACTTCTTATAAATTGATCAAATGGTTGTGACCAAATGCTGATAAAAATATGGACAGTAAAGGCCAGGCTGATGAGATCTCAGATGAAAATGAGAAAGTTATTGGGAGCTGGAGAAAAGGTCACCCTTGTTACACCTTAGCAAAAACTGGGCTGCATTAAATCCATATCCTAGGGATTTGTGGAAGATTGAACTTAAGAATAATGACCTAGGGTATCTTGCAGAAGAAATTACTAAGCAGCAAGTATTCCACATGTGGTATGGCTACTTCTAACAATCTATAATGGGATACGGAAACAAGAAAATGGCTTAAAATTGGACCTTATATTTAAAAGAGAGGCAGAGCATTAAAATTTGGGAAATTTTCTGCCTGGCCATGTGGAAAAAGAATTTCCAGGAGAGGAATCCAAGAAGGCTGTCAAACAACTAGTTGCTAGAGAGATTCACATGACAAAAAGGGGGCCAGGTGCTAATGGCCACAACAATGGGAAGAAGGTCTCTAAGACATTTTTGAAGCCTTCAAGACAGCCTCTTCCATCACAGACCCAGAGGCCTAAAAGGAAAGAATGGTTCTGGGCCAAGCCCAGGGCTCCCACTGCCCTGTGCAGCTCTAAAAGGCTGCTCTGCTCCCTGCATCCCCATTGCTCCAGCTCCAGCTGCAGCTCAAAGGGCGCTAGGTACAGCTTGAGCCACTGTAAGCCATAAGCCTTGGTGGCTTCTATGTGGTGTTAAGCTTGCAGATGCACAGAATGCAAACATGAAAGAGACCTGGAAGGTTCTCCCTAGATTTTAGAGGATGTATGAGAAAGCCTCCTCATGAGAGGATCATCAGCATAAAGTTTACATGAGCAAACAAATGAGTAGAGACAAAGGAATATGGGGTAAACAGACTTAAACTGGAAAAGGCTTTTAGCATCCCTATCTTTTCCCTGAACTTCTGGCCCTTCAAAAGGTTGGAGACTATAATCTATAACTTTCCCTAATATTTCCCTAATATTTTGCCAGCCACCCTGAGTGAACCCCAACACAAACTTAGAGTATTAACAAAATAAATTGAACATCATAATAATCCATATTAGAATCAGTTTGATACATTTAATGCAGTAATCGCAGAAAAATTCATAATCATAAGTACCTATATCAACAAAAATGGAAAAGAGGAAAAAGTGAATTAAATTTCCAATTAGAAAAGTAGAAATGAACAAATAATTTAAACAACAGAAACACAAAAAATAATTAAAAGATAAAGCTACAGATGAATAAATAGTAAGTCAAAATCTAGATTTTTTAATAAAATAGCAAAATTTTAAAAATCTAAAATAACAATGCAGTGTAAAATTGGAATGGTGTTAAAATATAGTAAATTAGCAAACCTATAAAAGACTACTTCGCATATTTTATTACAAACAAACTTGAAATTCCAGAAAAAATAAAGAAGTTTTATTTTTTTAAAAGAAAAAAAACGTTGTACCAAACTTAATCCCAATAGATGCAGAAAACTTAAACAGGTGAAGTGTCTGTTTAAAAAGCATAAACATTCATTAAGGGAGAAATCATGCAGAAAAAGGAAAACAATAAAGCCAAAGGATTTCAAAAGAGAATTTATCTTTCAAACTCCAACACCCTCCCTATGTCATATAAACTACTTTAGAGAATCAAAAAAATGAAGGAAAACTTCCATGTTTTAATGAAGCAAGTTTTATAGAATGAACATACCAAAACTTGATAAAAGCAATACAGCATTATAATTTTTCAGGATAATAGTACATACACTATTAAGTACAATATTAATAAACAAAATCAAACATCAATTAAAAAAATAAGCGATGTCCAAATGGAATTTATTTCCATCATACAAAGTTGATTCAGTATTAGAAAGTCATTAACATAACACAACATATTAGTAGTTCAGGCAGAAAATAGTATAATCATTTCTACAAGTGCTGTAAAGACAGTTGACAAATTCAACACAAATTTCCAATAAAAATATTTTAAAATATAGTGGACAATTTCCAAACACACACACACACACACACCTCCTGATGTCAGCATCTTACTAGAGGCATTTTTGCTAAATAGAAACAGAAATGTAAAAGGTGAATGATGTACATATCTCCAATGTTATTTACTATGGTATTAGGTATTAGCCAGGGTGGGAAGCAAGGGAATTCAATTAGAGGCATAAGAAAGGAAAACAAAAAAAGTAAAATTGGAAATTATGCCTATTTGCAGATAATATGACAGTGCACAGAAATGTTCAGACAGAAATTGACCATAAAAGGGTGGAAGAGATATTCCATGTTACTGAAAACCAAAGAATAGCAGGAGTACTTACACTTAGATAAAATAGTCAAAAATGAAAGATCATGAAAATAGACAAGGAGGGTAACTATATAGTGATAAAAGGTGTGGTAAGTCATGCTTGTAATTCTAACTACTTGGGAAATTGAGTTGGTAGGATCACTTGAGACCAGGAGTTTGAGACCAGCCTGGGCAACATAACAACACATCATCTTACAAAGAAAAAAATACTTAAACTGAGTGATAATAAAAATGAATCTACATATTTACAACTAACTCAAAACAATTCATTTTCCACTAAGGTGCCAAGAATACACAATGTGAAAAGAATACACAATATGAAAACTATAGTTGTTTAAACAAATGGTGCTGAGAAAACTAGGAAACTACATGCAGAATAAAACTAGACCCCTACCTCTCACAATACACAAAAATCAAACTAAAATAGATGAAAATCTAAAACCGGAAACTATAAAACTACTAAAAGAAAATATTAGGAAAATGCTGCAGGACATCGATTCAGGAAAAGACGTTTAAAATAAGACCTCAAAAGCACAGGCAACAAAAACAGCAAATAAAAATGGAAGAAAAAAGACAACTGCTGTTACATCAAAGTAAAAAGCTCCTTCACATCAAAAAAAACAAGCAGCACTGTAAAGAGACAACACACAGAAAAGGAGAAAATACTTGCACCCTATTCATGTGAAAAGGAATTAATAGCCGGAATACATAAGAACTCAAATAACTCAATAGCAAAAATAATAATAATCTAATTAACAAATGAGCAAAAGATCCAAAAAGCCATTTCTCAAAATAAGATATACAAACGGCCAACAGGTTTATGATATAATGCTCAGCATCGCTAATCATCCAAAAAATGTAAACCAATAGCACAGTGTGATACCATCTCACCGAGGTAAAAATGGTTTGTATGAAAAATAGAGTTAATAACAAATGCTGGTGAGAACGTGGAGAAAGGGAAAACTTCATAGGCTTTTGGGGTGAAAGTAAGTTACTATACCCACTATGGAGTACAGTATGGATGTTCCTCTGAAAAGTAAATATAGTATTATCTTATGTTCCAGCAACTCCATTAGTTGGTATGTTTCCAAAAGGAAGGATATAAATATATTAGAGGCATTTGCACTCCCATGTTTATGGCAACACCATTCACAGTACCTTTAATATGGAATCAACCTGTGTGCCTTTCCATGGATGAAGGAATAAAGAAAATTTGGTATTTGAAACTACACAATGAAATACTATTCAGCCATAAAAAGAATTCAATCTAAGCCTTTGCTGCAACATAGATGGAAATACAAGTCATTATGTTAAGTGAAAAAAGCAAAGCACAAAAAGACAAATATTAAATGTTCTCACTCAAATGTGGAAGATAAATAAGTGAATCTCATGAAGATAGAGAGTAGACTGGTGGCTAGCAGAGGCTGACAATGAGAAGATGAAGGGAGGAGCATAAGAAAAAAAGGCTATAAATATTTTATTACTACTGAACTGTACACTTAAAAATGGTAGAGATGGTAAATAACACATGCATAATTTACTTCAATTAAAATATGTAATAGATAATATTTACATAAATATATATAATGTACAAATTATATTATAATTTTATATAATTATAATTTTTATAATTTTACTATACATTTCTATATAATTTTATATAATTTATAATATTCATAAACATTTTATAATTATGAAATAAAAATACATTATAAATTATAATATACATTACAATTTAATTATAAATTATATATAAAATTTTGTATGTTATAAGTTATATATAAATATTTTATAGAGTGAGAGATGGAGTTTAACTTTGTTGTCCAGGCTGGAGAGCAATGGCATGATCTGGGGTCACTGCGATCTCCGCCTCCCAGGTTCAAATGATTCTCCTGCCCTAGCCTCCCGAGTAGCTAGGATTACACATGCCCGCCACCACACCTGGCTAATTTTTGTGTTTTTAGTGGAGACATGATTTCACCATGTTGGCTGGGCTGGTTTTGAACTCCTGACCTCGAGTGATCCTCCCAAAGTGCTGGGATTACAGGTGTGAGACACCAGGCCTAGCCTTAATTTTTATATATATTGTATAACTAATATGGTGGCTTAGCCTGTACCGGAACAAATACAGTGAAATTTTCCTGAAATATGTATGGAAGCTGGATTGCTGTAAATATTAAACTATTTTTAAGACTAAAAGTTTCTGTCAATGCTTGCCTCACCTAGGGTGCTGATTAAAATTTAGACACTAGACTTTTGTCCCGAAGATTTAGATTTATTATAATCTGGAGAGTCTTAGATATCTATACTTTTTTATATATTAAAAAACAAGTCTGTGCAACATTGTTTTAGGTAGCATTAGCTATATTATACATTATGTGCAATCACAAAAGTAAAAGTGATTTTAATAAAGTAAATATCGTGCAACAAGTTCATTGAGCAAAGTATTTATTGATTGAGAAATATCTTTGTTTCATCATTAAAATACACAATTACATTTCTGTGTTTTCAGAGCTTCCTCAAATATTTGAATACTGATAGATAATTCTAATTTTTAAATTATAGTGCTTTGGAATTATAAGAGTATTCCAATTTTTATAATCTATACTCCCTCTAAAATAGCATCCGTCTACTTTTGTAGGAATTTAAAGCACTACATACTACATTCCATAGAATCCAACAAGAAAGGATTACAAGAAATGTCATAGGAATGTATAGCACCGCATCGACAAAGGTCAACATTCGTTCCAGTGTTGAAAAGTAAGAGAAGGTTTATTTTTTCTGTAAAGAGAGAGAGAAAAAAAAATATGTCATATTCCTTCGTAAGGTCTAAAGTGCTTCTCAGTGACTAAGCGTTTAAATAAAATGTAAGTTGGAAAGCTTGGACTATACTTTTTCAAACAGCTATACCCTGCTATTTCCCAGCCCCTGCAAATGTACTCTGCCCTGTGTGGGGCTATTGTCTCAGTTCTGATTCAGTACGAGTACGCACCATGAGTCAAGGAAGGAGAGAATGAGAAAGGTACAGTTTAACTCCTGAGTCTCCCACTTTATAGCATGTTGATCAAGTTCTAGTTCTTTTTAATGATTATGTAATTTTGGTATGGTTAACTAATTTGAGTATTTGAAAACCAGCCAGCATCATTACAAGTATTAACCTCCCTTTAGGACTGGGGATTCCTAGTTAAAGTTTAAGAGTGTTTCAAGTTATAGTAGAAAATATAAGCTATTTACTGTGTGTGTGTTTGTAGATTAAGAGGAAGCAAGTAGTCCATAGCATATTGACACTATTAAAAATATTTTAATAAGCAAGAAGAGAAAATATTTACCATTGTGCCCTTACCTAACGTCCAGACAAAACATGCATTCGTTACCATAGGGGAGTCCATCAGATGCACAGAGAGGATCATACTCCCTGCTGCAAGGAAATGGTGGTTGTCCATATGCCTTACAGTCTGGCTGTAAAATGGAGACAGAATATAAAATATCAGAGAGTATGCACTTGAAAATAGTATTTTGTTATGTTATTATGAAATATCATACATAGAAAAGACAAAGAATCTATGTTTTTATTATAGTGTCATAAGAAAACAAACATCCTGTAACCAAACAAAATTTAAAAATAGAAAATTTTCATAATCTTTGTAGACTACTCCTACAATTGTTTCCTCAAATCCCATTCCACTTCCATCTCAGAGGCAAACATTAAACTCGATTATTTATTTATCATTTAATTGCCTTTTTCTTAGTTTTACCACATATGCAGTAATTCAAAAAATTGGGCATTACTTAATTTTGGAAGTTTTTGAAATTTATATGCACAAACAATATAACCTATTCTTGTTTTCTAAACGTATACTAGCAAAAATAGATTATTTTCACTGAAAGCTTTGATAATTGTTTGTTGGAATCACATATTTTTTAATGTTTAACACATTAATGCGGCATATTATTATATCCTTATTTGAATCAATGATAGATTGCTAGTAGAAGAAATCTTGTCATATTTTACGAACATTTTTATACATTGCTATATGTTAAGATTTTATTTAAGATTTTTGGATCTATATTGAAGATTAACATGGTCTTCCATAAAGTTGAGGAGTCGGCTGATGATTTAGTTGCAATCTCTTTCTAAATGATTGGTTTTCTCTGTAGCACTCTTAAGATCGCCTCTTTGTATTCATTGACTTACTCTTTTGTTTCAATAGGTTTAGACATAAATCCTTAAATTTTTGTTGTTATTGTTGTTAGAATTCATTGAGACCTTTAGATCCATTCATGATAGCCAAAACATTAAAAGAACCTAAATGTTCATCATCTCATAAATAAATAAAAAATAAATAAAAGTGGCATATCTTCAATTAATGGGATATTATCCATGGATAAAAAGAATTAAGTACTGACTCATACTACAGTATAAATGAACCTTGAAATAATGATACCAAATTAAAGCAGCCATTAACAAAGCACACATATTATACAGTTCCACTTGTATGAAATGACTTAAAGTAAATCTATAGAGATAGAAATTACAGTAGTGGTTCCCTGGAATAGGAGGTACAGGGAATGGTGACTAACAGTAAAATGGCATACATAACCTAATCATAGTGATTAAAAAATTGTCCTAAAACTGAATTACAGTAGTGATTTTAACACTTGGTAAATTAATTTTTAAAAGATATTGTTATTTATTTAACTGGGTAAATTATATGGTATATTAGTATGCCTCACTAAATTTATTTAGAGAGGAAAAAAAAAAAAAACACTGAAAAGAGAGGTGGAGCCAGGGAGCCAAATAGAACCCTACAACAATGGTCCCCCACTGCAAAACCCTCAAATTGAACAATTTTCTACACATACACACACAAATACCTTCATAATAACCCCAAATTATATGAGTATCCATAGTACCCGGTTTTAACATTGCATCAAAGAAAGAGGTGTTGAAGAACATGGGAGAGACTGTTCTGAATCCTCAGCATCATGCCTCTCTAACCCCCTTGTCATGGCCATATGGCATAGAGAGAAAATCTGTGTGCTTGTTGAAGAGAAAGTACAGTGATAGAGGGACTTTGTGTTGAAGTTCAGTGTTGCCCTGTCATAGCAAAAAGCAAACCAGTACAGATTTCAGCCAACACTCATCATGTCAGCATTTAGGCCAGCCCTTGCAAGAAAGAAATAGTCTATTCCAGTAGTCATAACTTGTCTTATGGTTAGTTCCACCACCATGGGCTAAAGTGGTCTTTGGACCTAAAGAAATGTAAAAGGCTGTACAGGCCACAAGGACTGCCATTCATGGGCAAGTACTGGTGCAGTTCTGGGCTCGGAGCCAGGGGACTTGGAGTGCATGTGATCTAGTGAGATACCAGCTGGTACAGCCAAGGGAATGTTTGTATCAGTCCCAGGCAGTGTAGCTCACAGCTCCAGGAGAGACTCCTTTTTTCTGCTAGAAGAGAGGAAAGGAAAGAGTAAAGAGGATTTTGTCTTGCAATATGGGTACCAGTTTAGGCACAGCAGAATAGAGCACCAGGCGGAGGTCTTGGGCCACCATTTAAGTCCTAGCTTTTGGATGACATTTCTAGGCACAGCTGAGCCAAGGAAATCTGCTGCCTTGAAAAGAAGAACCTAGTCCTGGCAAGATTCATCACCTTTTGACTAAGGAGCACTGGGTCTCAAAATAATGATCAGTGGTAACCAGGTAGTACTTGCCATGGGCCTTTGTTGAGAACAAGGGCCATGCTGGCTGCAGATGGGACCCAGAATATTCTCAGTTTAGTGGCCATAGTGAGAAACTCCTGCTGTAGGAAAGAAGATGGAAAATTAGGAGAAACCAGCTTGGCCACAGTGGGCTAGAGCACCAAGAGAAACTTTGGAAACTATATAAACACTTGGAAAAGTTTGTATAATTTCTTCAGTGATCCACCCAGTGCTAGTGGCTGTGTGGCACACAGAGAAAATCTGAATGCTTTGTAAGGAGAGAGCACAATGATAGTGGGACTTCGACCCACCAAGAGTATCAATGAAGAAATTAAGAAAAAAATTTAAAATTTCTGGTAAACAAATAAAAATGGAAACACAACATAATCAAATCTATGGGGTACAGCAAAAGAAGTAACAAGAGGAAAGTTTATAACAATAAGTGCCCACATAAAAAAATTAGAAAAACTTCAAATAAACAACCTAAATATGCATCCTAAAGAACTACAAAAGAGTCAACCAAACCCTGAATTAACAGAAGAAAATATATAACAAAGATTAGAGCAGAAATAAATGAAATTCAAACAAAAAAGTACAAAATAACAAAGAAATAAAAAGTTGGCTTTTTGAAAAGATAAACAAAATCAACAAATAGTTAGTAGGATTAAGAAGAAATGAGAGAAGACCCAAATAAATAAAATCAGGGATGAAAAAAAGAGACATGACAACTGATTCCACAGACATTCAATGGATACTTAGAAACTACTTTGACATTTATCAACAATCTGCTGATAAATGGGAAAACCTAAAGGAAATGGACAAATTCTTAGAAACACACAATCTACCCAGATTAAACCATGAAGAAATGCAAACCTTGAATAGCCCATAAGACAAAAGAGATAGAAGCTGTAATAAAAAACCTCCCAGCAAAGAAAAACCACAGACTCATAGGCTTTACTGCTAAATCTTACCAAACTTTTAAAGAACTGACACCAATTTTACTTAAAGTGTTCTGAAAAATAAAAAAGAGAATACTTCCAAACTTGTTCTATGAGGCCAGTATTACCCTAATACCAAAATCAGACAGACACATTAAAAAAAGAAAAAAAGAAGAAAGAAAACCACAGGTCAATATCTCTGATGAGCATTGATGCATAAATCTTAAACAAATACTGGCAAACTGAATTCAACACCACATTAAAAAGATTTTTCATCATGACCAAGTAGGATTCATCTCAGGGATGCAAGGATGTTTCAAAATATACAAATTAGGTAATGTGATACATTATAACAATAGAATTAAGAACAAAAAACAAGATCATTTCAACTGATCCTGAAAAATCATTTGATAAAATTCAACATCCCTTCATGATAGAAAACCTCAAACCCTCAGAAAACTTGGTCAGAAGAAACATACATCAACATAATAAAAGCCATGTACTACAGGCCCACAGCAAGTGTCACACTGAATGGGGAAACACTGAACCATTTCCTCCTAGATACTGGATAGGACAAGGATGCCCACTTTCACTGCTGTTACTCAACATAGTACTGGAAGTCCTAGCTAGAGAAATCAGACATTAGAGAAGAAATAAAAACACATCCAAATTGGAAAGAAAGAAGTTAAATTATCTTTGTTTGCAGATGATATAATCTTATATTTGAAAAACCCTAAAGATGCAACTGCAAACCATTAGAACTGATAAATTCAGTAATGTTTCAGGATAAAAAATCAATATGCAAAAATCAGTAGTATTTCTACATGCCAACAGTGAACAATCTGAAAAAGAAATCAAGAAGGTAATCTTGTTTAAAATAGCTACAAATAAAATAACTAGGAATAAACTTAACCAAACAAATGAAATATTTTCACAGTTAAAAATATAAAACAATGATGCAGGACACTAAAAGAAACACAAAAAAATGAAGAGGTATTCTACATTCATGAATGTGAAAAATCAAAATTGTTAAAATGTCCATACTATTGAAAGCAATTTATGGATTCAATGGAATCCCTATCAAAATACCAATGACATTCTTCACAAAAATAAAAATAAATTAAAATGTACAAGGAACCATAAAGGCCTGGAACATTCAAAGTTATCCTGAGAGAAAAACAAAACAAAACCAGAGAAACCACGTTATCAGATTTCAAATTATACTGTAGAAAATCGATAGCAATTAAAACAGCATGACAGTGGTATAAAAACAGACATATACACCAATGGAACAAGATAGAGAACCCAGAAGTAAATCCATCCATACATACAAAATAAACTCATTTTGACAAAGGTACCAAAAGCATGCATTGGGGAAAGGAGAGTCTCTTCAATAAATGGTGCATGAAAAATTGGGTATCCATATTGCGGAAGAATGAAACTTGACCCCTATCTCTTACCATCACAAAAATCAAATCAAAATAACTTAAATATAAGATTTCAAACTATGAAAACACTAAAAGGAAATGTTGGGAGAAATTTTCCAGGACATTGGTCTGGGTAAATGTTTCTTGAAATAACATCCCACAGCACAGGAACCAAAGCAAAAACAGAATCATATCAAGTTAAAAAGTTTCTGCACTGCAAAGGAAACTATCAACAAAATGAAGAGACAACACACAGAATGGGAGAAAACATTTGCAGACTATTCATCTGAAAAGGGGTTAATAGCCAAAATATGAAGAGCTTAACTCAACGGTAAAAAAAAAAAAAAAAAAAAAAAAAAATTCTTGTAATTTGAGTAAAAACTGGATAAAACATCTGAATAGACATTTCTCAAAAGGAGACATACAGATTGCAATCAGGTATATGAAAAGTTTCTCAACATCATTCATCAGAGAAATACAAATCAAAAGTACAATAAAATATCACCTCGATCCAGTTTAAATGGCTTGTGTCTAAAAGACAGGCAGTAACAA
Organism: Sapajus apella; assembly: GCF_009761245.1. NCBI lineage: Eukaryota > Metazoa > Chordata > Mammalia > Primates > Cebidae > Sapajus > Sapajus apella. Next base: position 3,481,674 of record NW_022437011.1, on the reverse strand, counting down.
ATGCTATTGAGAATATGGAGAAAAGGGAGCCCTCATACACTGTTGGTGAAAATGTAAATTAGTACAGTCACTATGGAGAATATTATTGATGTTTTTCAGAAAACTAAAAGTAGAACTGCCATATGATTCAACAGCATCACTGTTAGGTACATACTCAAAAGAAAGGAAATAAGTATATTGAAGTGATATCTGCATTATAATATTTATTGCAGCACTATTTACAGTAACTAAGATTTGAAAGCAACCTAGAGTGTTCATCAATAGATGAATGAAGAAATACAATGTGGCACATATGCACAGTGGACTACTATCAGCCATTAAAAAGAATGAGATCCTCCCATTGTCAACAACATGGATGAAACTGTAGGTCATTCTCTGAACTAAAAGTAGGCAGGCACGTAAGGATGAAATTTACATTTTCTCACTTATTGTGGTAGCTAAAAATTAAAACAATTGAACTCATGAAGATAGAAAGTATAATGATGTTTATCTGAGTCTGGGAAGTGTAGTGAGGGTAAGAGGAGAGTGGGGATGGTTAATGGCTATAAAACATAGAGTTAGAATGAATAAGATCTGGCATTTAATAGCACAACAAGGGGACGATAGACAACGATAATGTATTGTTCATTTAAAATAACTAAAAGAGCTATTTGATTTCCTGTAACACAAAGGATAAATGCTTGAGATGGATGCTCCATTTATTCTGATATGAAAATTACACCGTTGCATGCCACATCAAAACATTTCATGTAGCTTATATGTATATACACCTACTATGTACCTACAAAAAATTTTTGAAATACAAAAAAACCACTGACAGCAGAAATTTAAATGATATGTTAAAAAATGTATTGAACTTTCATATAGCCCAAAGCTAATGGGGACCACCTAAATCTCTAGTAGAATTATCCCAAAACTCTTAGTTAATAAGAACGACTAATAAAACCACATAAATTACTTGTACTCAGCATACTAGAAGACAGAATAAAACTCCATTTATTACTTAGGTGTATAAAACAATGACCACATTTTGAAATAATTATTACTTGAACTCCCAGTGCAAGCAAGCTTCTTGCAAAGTACAGCAGATGGTAAAACAGGGTTGAAGGGAGGCCACTGAGGAAAAAAAATATCCTGTAATAAATTACAAAGAGAAGAGGGGAGCTGAAGACCTAGAACGCAGTTAAAATCAATTAGTGAAAGCCCATCATTCACTAAAATTTGTAATGAAAACCTGGTAGTCAAGACCATGTTTAGAGGGAAGGATATACAAAGTAAGTGAGATTAAATGTAGAACTCTGAGAAAGCCATTATCTCTCCATGAGAAGAAAAAAAAAAGTTGGGAAGTGGTGGTGAGGGGAGAAAGATATCCTTAAGAGAAAGTTTGGTAAAAGTAAAAGGAATACGTGGAGGACTTTTAGAATAATGCAATATAAAAGAGAAGTAAATAATGCGAAATGATAACAACACACATACACACTCACTTACCTGTCATTACCTTACTGAAGTAACTACATTTTGCTGTACTGACTGAAAAAGGCTCTTTTTCACTAGGAACTATGTAAACCAACTCACATTGACAGCCACTGTGTAAACAATATAGGAAACGAATATATTCTTAATCTACATCAAACATTTATAAGAAAATAAACAAGAAAAAAAATTGAGAGTCATATAGCTGCAGCCAAAATTCCTAGCCTCAAAACTAGAAATCCATGAAGCAGAAGAAAACTTTAATGAAACAATCAAAAATCAATTAAATAATCTCCAGCAAATAATTGAGTATGTTAAAACAAACTCCTTGAATTTAACGTTGAGGTTCAGAATAGAAATTGGCTTGATGAAAAATATGTGAAATAATACTTGATTGAAATCAAGAAAGAAATACGAGTTAAAAATAAACATCGTGAAAAGTACTGCAATGAACCTACATGTGCACATATATTTATAATAGCTGTGCATGTATCTCTGAACTTAAAAGTTAAAAAAAGAAATAAATATTAAAGTAAAATGTGCCCAATGAAAAATAGATCTCAGTGAATATTGAGGAAAAAAGGAAGCTACACTTACTTAAACAATATTGAACTTTGCATCTTACTAATGGGAAAGCTTTATCTAAAAAGAGATTATTGGCTACCATTTTTCAAATGAATGATCATGGGCATTTAATATATTTAATTTTTGTTTAATACTAAATCACAAGTGATAAAATGTGAAATAATATATAAAGTTTACACATTCTGAAAAAGTTACATCTTACAATTTTTAAGAAGAGAAAGAATGGAAGGATAAAGAGAGTCTAATTAAATCACTGCTTGTGTATAGGAAATAGGCAAGAGGGAAGAAATACCATAAAACCTAGGCAAACAAACAAGACACATTCAATAAATAAATAAATATTTCAAAAAGCAGAGAACTACATGCATTTAAAAGATATAAATACAAGACTAATTACTAGAACAAGAATGAAAGCTTTCTTAATGTGAAATGCATTATTGAACACAAAAACAAAAAATAATCACATAGGACATAAGTAACAACAATATAGCATAAAAACATAGCAATTTTAACAAAACCTTATGTACAATTATTGAGGCCAAATTTATGTCATATCAATATGTGAGAATGAACATGTCAATAAGTGGGAATGAACATGCCAATAAGTGACAGTCACTAATTAAAATAAACACATTTTTAATTTGGCACACATACAAATACCCAATGTATGGAATATATACAATATACATCCAAGGTAAGGGAACTTAAAAATTAAAAATAAAAAGATATGCAAAGATATGCCAAGTGTAAAGATAGAATCTGAAATCATGTATTCAATTTCCACTATAAAACGGAGTAGAATTCAAATTAAAAGTCATTAAATATTACAACAAATGATACTTTATAATGCTAGAAGCTACAATTCATAAGAAACATACAATAGTTGAGAATATCTATATATTACATAACTGAGTAGGCACAAATATGTAATAAAAACTCATAGAGGTAACAGAAGTAGATATACACACAATAATTGAAGGAGATTGCAACACACCACCTACAGTGTAAGACAGATCAGTGCATAATAAACAAATTAGAATAGTAAGACTAAACAATATAAACATAACAAAGATTTATGGATATATATTATATGATATACTCTGATAATAGTCATATACCTTCCTCTCAAGTACACAGCTGACATTAGTAAAAATTGTTCTATATTAGATTATAATGAATAATCAGTAAGCTCTATTCAGTAAAAGTAATATAAGTAGCATTCTAATCACAACTGAATACAATAAAAAAATCGATAAAATCAGAAACCAAAACTCCCATCACACTGGGAAAAAATAAAAATATTTTCAACAACATTTGAGAGAAAGGGAAAATAAATGATGAAATTAGAGTTTTATCAAAATAAAATTAATTTGATGCATTTGGATCAATTTGATGCATTTCAAAGCAGTGATCAAAGGAAAACTCACAGCTTTAAATATGTTTATCAACAAAAAATGAAACAAGATAAAAATGTTTTATAATTAAAAGCTCTAAATAACCAAATTAAACAAAAAGTTTAAAAAATTGTTTAATTTTTGCACTTAACAAGCACAAAGAAGATACTTACAAACATAAAGCCATGTGTGAATACGGCAAACTTAATAAGTAGTATGTCAAAGTTTAGGTTTCCGGAGAAAATAATAAACAAGAAGCGAAAATAATTAAGAAAAATGTGACAGGCACACTGATGCAAGGCAAAATAGGAAGAGTTATAGAAGGCTAATATTGAGAATTTAAAAAGAACTCAAAAAACTGAACAAAATTACTGTTGATCTTACTAAAAATTGGGTAAAGGACAAAAATAGACGTTTTTCAAAGGAAGGCATACAAATGCTCCGGCACACTTATACCAAAATAACAGATGTTGGTGAAGATGTGGCAAAAGGGAAACTCTTAAACACTGTGGATCATAAAGTAAATTAATAAAACCTCTATGAAAAACAGAATGGAGATTTCTCACAAAACTGAAAGTAGAACTATCATTCACTACAGCTGTCCTACCACTGGGTATCTATGCAATGAAAAGAAATTATTACATCAAAAACAAACCTGTATTCACGTTTATTAGAGCACTATTTAAAATAACAAAGGTATCATATCAACCCATGTGTTCATCAGCATGCTTAGTCAAAGAAAATACATATATACATAATGGGATACGCATTGTCATTTAAAAAAAAGAATGAAATCAGATCTTTTGGAGGAACATAGATAAAACCGGAGGCTATTATCAAATGAAACAAATCAGGCAAAAAAAAAAAAAAAGACAAATGCTACATGTTCACACTTGTAAGTGGGAGCAAAACAGTGTGTACACATGGATATAGACAGACGATGGAGGGAGACTCAGCAGAGTGGGGGAGTGGAAAGGATGATGCAAAATCATTTAATGGATCCAATGTGCTGTATTTCGGTGATGGATGCCCTAAAAGTTCTGACTTCACCACTACACAATCTATGAATGTAACAAAATTACACATATAACCCACAAATTTATGCAAATAAAAAATCCTTGACAGGACACTCTGGTCACAAATCTGTGAAGTCCAAGGCACTCTCACTTTTAATAATAATGAAAACTAGAGAATTTTTTTTCCAATATGGTTAAATTTATGGCAATATTCTAGGAAAATTACCTATATTTTTACCTTTTGTCCTAGGATTCCCATATCTAGAAATTTGTTTTGGAAATACATATGTACAAGATTATTTACTAAAGCATTATATGTAATAGCCAAATCCTGGGAACAAGTTAATGCTAAAATGTAAACAATTAGATTATCTCTTGTACTTCCATGACATATAGTACCATAAAGCCAATGAAGAGGAATGTCTGCATGAATAAGAATACTTCTGGAGTGCTGGAATTTCTATAGCACCTCCAAAAGAGGGGCAATAATTGACACTTTTACTTTTTAATACATAGTAAAATTTTTCCATATAACAATTACACAATAACAATATTTTATAAATATTAAATGTTTTTGACTTCCTAAAAAAGTTGAGATAACTTACTGGCATCCTGTTGTCAAGCAACCGAGATGTTACAGTATCTGCACAAATAAGAAAGATTAAATAACTTAGTATCCCCTGTGATATATCCATGTCTTGCAAGATAATATGGATGCAGGTCTTTCAATGAGCAAAGTACACCAGAAAGTGAGCTTCCTCTGGCACTGACTGTGTACAGGAAAGTCAGATGGAAACACCGGAGTAGCCCTGATTCCTACAGTTGATATCACTCAGTCTCAAATGCATTACATCTTTTAACTCAATAAAACCTTCCCTTGAAGATATCATTTTCATTGTTATCTGCATGTTACAGATGAGGAAACTGAAGACAAAGGAAGACAATGACTTGCAAATATAGAGAGAATTCAATCAGAATTGAGCATCAGCTTTCTGCTTTATTTTCAATGTTTTTCCAGTTCTTATATATTTCATTTGCAGTAACAGTAATAGATAATTTTTGAATTTAAGGCAGATTGACTATCCCAGAGGTTATCAATGAGACTTACTTGATACTGTATTTTGATACTAGAATTGATAACTAAAAGTATCAAACCTGAAACTTTATTGTAACAAATTACACTGAAGAATATGACCTACACAGCAGAGAAAGAATTCAATTGAGGTACTTAAACTCAATTCAGTGGCCATTCATATTAACTATAGAGTTTTGCTCCTTTTGTAATATGGGGAGGTGGATTCACCAATGTCACTTTAAAGGGCATTTGTCCTGTGGTTATTTGATTTGCCAATTCAAGTATACTAAAACAAATGCAACAACCAATTCTATTCCTATGTGATATCAAATCTTGCCTGCAATCCTAGAACGTGAGAAATGAACCCAGAATTACAAAATGTACTCACCAGAGGAAAAATAAAGTGCCAACATGATGATAAAACTGGCTTGGATCCACAATGAGAAGTGAGCCATTTTGCTTCCTCACTCTCCCTTAAAGAAATTTGCGGAGAAACATTCAGAATATTTATGACACAGGTCCTATAAAACTTCAATGAACACAATAAGATAGAGGAACGATTTCCTGTACCCTCCCACTTGGGAGAATATCACAGCTCCTGAGATTCTATATCCCTTTACTCTTCATTAGATGCGAGAACAGTCACAGCTCCTAAGATTCTGTATTTCTTTTCTATTCGTTAGAGACTATTCCCTTTGCTCCTCTACCCCTAAAATCAATAAAAAATATGTGCATTAACAAATATGTGTGGAAAAATGTTTAGGATAACTTTCTGTGTGGCATTTAGTACCCAAATGCAATTTTGAGAGTTCAGTTTATCTTTTATGGAAGCTGGAACAGTTATTACTAGAAAGACAATATCTGGAAAAATCCTGACAGCAGTCCTACACATAAAAGCCACCATATCATATGCCCCAAATTACTCACCTCAAGAAGGAATGGTGCAAAAGAAAACTGACTGTCTTGTTCACTCTTGCCTCCTTAGCTACCTCATATCTGGAGGAGTCTTTTTTATAGATCTCTGAATAAGGAAGACAAATGAGCCAGGAGAGATATGGCACAGAGGAATCAAGTTTCCTGGAAGTTTTCAGAGAACTTACTTTATACGGAGGTTATCTAAGAAATATCTAAAGCAGGAAGTCATGGCATGGACAATTTCATCTGATGGACACAAATAAATAAGAAGGAAAGAAAATAATAAGCCTATTTATTGATCCTAAAACAGATAAAACCTGCAAAATCCTACGCATGAGAGCTGTGTAGTCAAGAAAACTAAGAAAAGTAGAATTTCAAGAATTACAATTTACAAATATGACTAGAACCTCAAGTTTTAAAATCTACATAGATTTATAAAAACCACCTGGATGCTATTTCGAAAATATCAGTGCTGAATTTCATTCCCCAAGTCTGTGACTCAATTTTCTACATTAGATTCCAGTCATTGATACTTATTATAAGTTTCTAACATGATAACAATATGCAGATTCAGTTTGAGGTTACTGAGCTGAGGCTATAGAAAAATCACTGGAGCTCAATTGCATCAGTCTCTATATTTTTCCATAGTAGAGTTTTTCAATTTTACGAAAATGTCTAATTCAATCTTATCTTTGGCTAGTTTATTCATAAAACATTTATTTATTCAACTTGTAATTTTGAAAATAACTTCATTATATTTTAGAGTCAGAGAGTACTTGTTTATTCCATGAGTATATTGCATGATACTGATTTTTGAGGTACTGACGATCCTGTTGCACACTTAGTGAACTTAGTACACAATCAGTAGGGTTTCAGCCCACATCCCCCTTCCTCCCTCTCCCTGTAGTAGCCACAGTGTCTATTGTTCTCACTTTTGTGTCCACGTGTACTCAGTGTTTATCTCCCACTTATAATTGATGTCATGTGGTATTTTGTTTTCTATTCCTGTGTTAATTCACTTAGAGTAATGGCTGCATCCATGTTGCTGCAAAAGCAAAACAAAACAAAAAACAAAAAAAGATTTTGCTCTTTTTTATGGCTTCACAGTATTTCATAATGTGTATCTACCATAGTTCCTTTGTCCAATCCACTATGAATGGCACCTAGGTTAATTCCATGTCTTTGCTATTGTGAATAGTGCTACAATGAACATACAAGTGCATGCTGGTAAAAGGACATGATTTCATTCATTTGTATAGCTCTGGAGTATTCCACGGTGTCAAACTACCAGATTTTCTTTATCCACTCCACTGTTGACTCAATCAACTTCTAAGTTGAGTCCAATGACTTTGCTACTGTGAATAGTGCTACCATAAATGTATGAGTGCATATGTCTTTTTGGTAGAACAATTTATTTTCCTTTGGGTATATACTCAGTAGTGGGATACCTGGGTCAAATGGTACCCTGTTTTGCATTATTTAGAAATTTCCAAACTGCTTTCCACCGTGGCTGAACTAATTTACATTCCTAACAACAGTGTGAAGCTATACTCTTTTCTCAATAGTCTCCCCCACATGCGTTATTTTTTGATTTTGTCATAGTAGCTATTCTAACTGGTATAAGATGGTATCTTGATGTTTTAGATTTACATTTCTATGATGATTAAACCAGCCCTGAAAACTCTGCTCTGTAACTCAGCTGAAAGAGTTTCTAAATCAGATTTACTGCTCTTCAGAACCATGCTATAGGAAGTATGTTCCGTGGTTCTCCAGGGTATAGACCCCTTGCAAGTCTACACACACTGCTGGGGTATCCTCTTTGGGCCCTCCTTCATATAGACATACTGTGTTCTGAACATTTGCTTGTGTTGAGGGAACTCTAGGCTTAAGGCACTAATGTATGCTGTAAAGAGGCAGTGACATAGCAAAAACAAATTTAATAGGTATACTGCAAAAGTATCTTGAAGCAAACACATCCAACAAGAAACAAAAGAAGCCAGACAGAGAAGACTGGAATGAATAACTAATGCTTCAAGACAAAAACATGGTTGTACATCCACAAGTAAGACTAGCAAACAGAGAACAATAGTCTCCCATATGAACAACAGAAGGAGATAGGGATTGACCCTAATGATATAATGATAGGCAAACTCTCTGATCAATAATTCAAAAGATAAGTTTCAAGAAAACTAAGTGATCTCCCAAATAACACAGAAAAACTATTCAGAAATGTATAAGGGTAATTTTACAGATTGAAATGATTTAAAAAATCCAACAAAAATCATGGAACTGAGATATGTTTTCTGGACTAAAAAGTTAATAGAGTCTCTCAATATCAGAATGTATCAAGCAGAGGAAAGAATCAGTGAGCTGTGAATGGAATAACCCCCCTTGCAGCAGAAAGCAGTTGGTTATAGTGGGAGGCTCAAGGAGATGGTGTCTGATTTGCATAGGGTCCAGGGGGTTTGTTTGACCAGGTGTGTCATTTACATAGTGAGCAAAAAGACTGGCACTCCCACCCTAACCTTTTATTACGCAAATGTGGCTTCTAACTGGCTGTCCCCATGACATCTACACATGTGGCTTCTACCTGGTCAATCACCATGATGTCTGCACACATGCCTTCTACCTGGCCATTTGCCGTGATACCCACACAACATGGCAACTAAGAAAAGGGAGCAGGAACTTCCATATTGGGCACAACTGGCTTTTAGTCACTTGAATGTACAGATTTGGTTTTTCAGGCTGCTTTCTGTTTGAAAAAAAATGTTTTTGGGGATTTTTTTTATTAAAAGATAAAGCTTTACTGAGAACTCTTTTTCCCTTTTCACCTGCCTAAAATAATTTCTTAATAACTCTTGTAATAGAATGATACCTTACATCACAAAAACATACTTACGTACTAAGTCACTGAAAGTATAAAGCAACCACACAATTAAGTCTACAAAACAACTAGCTAACAACATGAAGGCAGGATCAAATCCTCACATGTCAGTACTTTGAATATAAATGGGCTAAATGCACCTCTTAAAAGGAATAGAGTGTGAAGGTAGATAAAGAAGCAAGACCCAACTTCCTGCTGTCTTCAAGAGACCTATCTCACATGTAATAACACCCTTCCAGGCTGAAAGTTAAGGGATGGGGAAAGATATAACATGCAAATGGTAAACAAAAAAGACCAAAGGTTGATAAAACAGACTTTAGGTTTAAATCCACAATGATCAAAAATGACAAAGATTGACATTACATAATGATAAATGGATGAATTAAAAAAGAAGGCTTAACTATTCTAAATATATATGCACCCAACATTGGAGAACCCAGATTGATAAAGCTAGTTCTTGCAAACATATGAAGAAATATTTACAACTACACAATAGTAGTAAGATACTTCAACAGCCAACTGGCAACATTATCATTGAAGCAGAAAATTTAAAAATATAGTCTAGACTTAAACTCAAAACTTCACCAACTGAACCTAATAGACATTTATAGAATAATCCACCCGAAAACAGCAGAATATACATTCTTCTTATCTGCACATGGGACATACTCTAAGGTTGACCAAATGCTTGGCAATAAAGTGAGTCTCAACAAATTCAAAAAAATTAAAATCTTACGAACAATACTCTTGTACTACACTATACAATAAAAATGGAAAACAATACCAAGATTTCTCAAAACCACCCACTTACATGGAAATTACACCACTTGCTCCTGAATGACTTTTGGTTAAATAATGAAATTCAGAAAGAAATTTTAAAATTCTTGGAGATAAAAGAAAACAGAGATACAAAGTTTGTAGCACTAAATGACTCTAAAATACTTAAATAATTTAACAAGTAAAAAATAAATAACCCAATTTAAAAATGGCAGATGACAGAACAGATGCTTATCAAAAGAAAGATATACATACAACCAAAAAATATATTGAAGGATGCTCAACATCACTAATCATTAGAGAAATGCATTCAAAATCATAATGAGATACCATCTCACACCAGTCAGAATGGCTACTATTAAAAAGCCAAAAAACAATAGATATTAGCAAGGTTTTGGAGAAAAGGGAATGCTTAAACATTGTTGGTGCGAATGTAAATCAGTTCAGCACTGTGAAAAGCAGTTTAGAGATTTCGGAAAGAACATAAAATAGAACTATCATTCAGCCCAGCGATCCCATTACTGAGTATATAACCAAAGAAAAATAGATTTTTTTTAACCAAAGAAACATGCATTTGTATATTTATTGCAGCTTTATTCATAGTCATGAAGACAGGAAGTCAACCTAGGTGCCCATCAGTGGTGGACTGGAGAAAAAAAACGTGGTAGATAGATACCATGAAATACTACACAGCCATAAAAAAATGAAATTATGCCCTTTGTACCAACATGGATACTATTATCCTAAGCTAATTAGTAGAAACAGAAAACCAAATACTGTATGTTCTCAGTTATAAGTGGGAGCCAAACACTGAAGATACACGGACATAAAGATGGCAAGAATAGAAACTGGGGACTACTTGAGGAGAGAAGAATGGAGTGGGGTGTGGATGGAAAAACTACCTATCAAATACTGTGCTCACTACCTGGGTGGTAGGATCATTGTTACACTAAATCTCAGTGACATGCAATTTACTTAGGTAACAAACATGCACAAGTACTGCTGGAATCTAAAATAAACTAAAAAGAAAAAAAAATCATGAATGAAAGCAGAAACATCACTACCAATTGTAAAGAAATTAAATATATTATAAAAGAATATTAATAAGTATAAAAAGAAATTTAAAGTTTTATATAATATAGACAAATTGTTGGAAAAGCACACATTACCAAAACTGGCTCCAGAATAAATAGTAAATATAAATACATCTATGAAAACTGAAGAGATTAGTAATGAAAAATGTTTTCACAAAGTAAATCTCAGGTCCAGATGTGCCATCAATGGTAAATTTCACCAAATATATTTTTTAATTACAAAATCTTCAAAATTTTTTTTTTTTTTTTTTTTTTTTGAGACGAGTCTTGCTCTTGTTGCCCAGGCTGGAGTACAATGGCACAATCTCGGCTCACCACAATCTCCACCTCCTGGGTTCAAGCAATACTCTTGCCTCAGCCTCCCAAGTAGCTGGGATTTCAGGTATACACCACCATGCCCAGCTAATTTTGTATTGTTCGTAGAGACAGGGTTTCTCTTTATTGGTCAGGCTGTTCTCAAACTCCCAAGCTCAGGTGATCCACCTGCCTCGGCCCCCCCAAAGTGCTGTGATTAAAAGCGTGAGCCTCAGTGCCAGACTTCAAAAACTATTTTTTTACAAAGGAGAAAACATTTACCAATTTATTCTAGAAGGCTAAAATTACCCTGATACCAAACCCAAAGAAAGACATTACAAGAAGAGAAAATATCCCTTATGAATACAGACACTAGTCCTTATAAATGTATTAGCATGTGAAATGCAGATTGCATGACCAGTTAAATCTGGAGATTACCAAAAGTTTATCTGTTTTTAATGAATAATATAAATAAGCTGGTATAGGGCTTTAATGTAACCCTATAGAGCCATTAAAATTACTATCTGCTACATTTTATAAGAAATAATTATGAAGCTTTGGCATATTTTGATGCACACCAAAAATATGATAATCGAAAACCTAGAAAACATAGGGATTAAAAGTTTCTATACCAATTAATATAGTACCAGGCCAGATACTTAAACTTTGGATAATCAAATAAACGTATAAAGGCCACCAAAAACAGATAACAAATATGCAAACAAAAGAACAAAAGAAGAGGTTATTTTTTGATACCATGCAAACCATTCCCAGGTAATTTCGGAAAAAAAAAAAATAGAGGTAACATATAAACTCCAACTCTTTTTGGGAACCAAGATCTTAACAAGGTTCTATAATTATTACAGAACAAATTCTTTCCAGAATAAATATGTTCATAAGGGCAAATTCTGTGCTTATAATTGTCAAGAATGGGATTTGAAATCTGAAAAAAAGCTTCATGATATCTGACAAATGCATTTTAAATGTGAAATCAACTGCCAAGTTACCATGTTTTTAGATGGTTGCATATTTAATACCTCTGATTTATTTGCTGACATTGTCTTTTGTCACGACCATTGATTTCTCCAGGTTCATTATTTAATTGTTCACAAAATTATCTTTTACTATGTGTCTGCTATGTCAAAATCAGCATTCCAGGTTCTTGAAATACCACAGATACATCTATTCAAGGAATATTTCCAAAACAATAAACAACACTGCATCCCAAATTTAGTAGGAAGCCACTTTTCATCCCAGTTTGAGGTAAATTTTAAATATTGTTAGAATTACATTTACATATACATTTTATTTACTATACTGTTATATTTCCCACTTGATCTTTGAAAGACTTGTTCTTCTTCAAAATTTTCGTGAGTGAGCTCCCCAAAAACCTTGCTAGATGTGCCTACAGTAAAAAAGGCTGCTTACAGATAAGTAAAACACAAAGTCTTAAAGAAAACCGACTGCTGTAAATTGTGTGTTTTAACTCCACATTGTAGTTCATCTTGATCAAAATAAATATATGTTTTGAATAAACGTTAATTTTGTAATCAAGTAAAATTTTAGCTCCTATTTTCTCATTTTTTGTATTATTAAATTCTCAATTTTTGAGATTTTAAGCGCTTCAATTACTAGGCCACATTTATTGGTTTCTTCCTTGTGTGTGTGGCTTTTTTAAAATATAAATGGGAATTATGAAAAAATTGCTAAAATATTTGAGTATTTTATCTTTTTGATATATATTATTTACACCATCTCCCTTGGTCTAATTTATAGCTTTAAGCTTTAAATTTTGCTGATATTAATGTTGTCACACTTTTTTTCTCTTTTTTTGTATTTTTATATAATTCTGTATTTTTAAAGTTCTTATGCTCCAGCTTTTCACTATTGTTTTAAGTGTGACAGCCACTTTGTAGAAAACTTTTTCTCAAATTGTAAATTGCTTGTTTGAATTGTGAAATTTAATCCATTTACTGTTATTGTGATTGATTATATTTTGAAATTATTTCAAATATCTTAGTTTATTATTTTGCTCTAGAGTACTTTCTCATGATTGTCTTTATTATGATGTTTTTAAAAATCAAAATTAAAATCACAGTTCTGAGAATTTATTTCTTAAAGCATTGAAAAAATTAGTTTTTACATATTTATTTACCACTGGTTTAAGTTAATTTGAGGAAAACATTGATTGAGGTAAATTCACTTTTCCACAATGTCATTCAAACATTAATTGCGTAAAAATGACTACACTCTAAATATTTTACCGAATTCAGCTATTTTGCATGAAATTAATGTTTTTTATCCCATTTTATTACTGAGGGTAGCAAAAACCACTTGGTGACTTTCAAGTAGACCATCTGGAAACAAAAACTCCTTATTTGAGGAATTTAGAAGTAATTAGACTTCCCTGTTTTCTACAGTCTACACCTGGTTCCAGGCCTCTTTGCAACTTGAAATTTGTAAGTAACCAGAATTTCTACACATCTCCAGAAGGCATGCATGCTGAAACTCATTGTATAAGCCTTGCTGACATTAAGGCAGCAAGATGTCTACAAATATAATCACTTACTATGCAAAGTGCCCTTCATCTCCCACTTTCAGGTCCATCAATGCTCCTAAGGAAAATACACCACTGCGTGCTCAGTTCCCTCTTGCTGAGGCAATCCATTGTACTCTTCTGCAGCATTCTTTCTTCCTAATAAAACTTTCCTTTTTCAAACGTATACTGTTGTTGATAAAGTCTCTCACAAACTTGTGAGCTGACCATTTTCCAATGCCAGGGCTCCACAATTACAAATATAATCTTTACATAAGAACAATAGCATGCCTTCACTTTCTTTGTGATTAGAGGGAAATTGGTAGATTAATTGGTTTATATAGTCTCTTAGATATAGCATTTATGTTCACCAAAAGAATTACTACATGGTAAAAGGTCAATGGAATTTTTGTCTAAAATACTGTATTCAACTAAGAGTTGTTTAAAATTTAAACTAACAGTAGCATACAGTTAGTGAATTAAACTCCAAGAATCCCAGACCTTAAGAGTGCAAAAGACATGTTTTATCTGGTCTGTCTTCACTTTTAGATCAATTATATCCTATTCATTTGAGTTTTTTAGCATAAGCCATGACAAATATAATCTTCAGTAGATTTATCAGTTAATACTATAAGGAAAAAATTTATTTCAATCCAAAAAAAATAATTACATAACATATGGTGTAGTAAACAGAGCCAATTTGACCACCATGGCTCACTCGAAAGACAAAGAGAAAAAGAACATTCAGCAATAGAATAATTTTCCAGTGTGACTCTCAGTGTTTTCAAAGGTGTGAGAATTTTTGACATGAGGGTATAAATACAATGAATCCTAGATCCTAAAGCATCAGATATAACCCTTCTTCTGTCTCTACAGGAGAAATAACCAACATCTTTGCATGGTGAAACCAACCTCTTTACAGGGAAACTCACTAAACTACCTAAAGAATAGAAGAATTTAAGGGAAAGAAATCAGTGATTTGAATATCAACACTATATCATCATTTTAACAACTAGTGCATCACTAAATAACAGAATCAGCAATGTTTCTTCATGTAATTGACTTAATTTAGTATTCAGACATATAACATATTTATAAAAGCAAAGTACAATTAAAAAAACTAAACTCACTTTTAGAAATTGGGATTTCACTTTTTAGACATGTAAGTTTTATATGTTTTTAAAGAAATTGGGATTGCTTTAAAAGTTTTGATTAAATCCACAAAATATTTCATTTTTCTTCTTAGACTCCTGAAACCCAAAATTTAACACTCTAGAAAAGTAAATATATTTCAATCTCTTCATATCAACTGCAAAGCAAAAGTCACATAAATTGAAGTATGTGATGCCATTGGCTGCATTTGGTCATAGATGTCAGGGCACTTTAGTGGAACATATATTATACTCAGCCTAAAAAAACCAGAAGACAACATGTCAGAATATACAAATATCTACAGATCTTCTCAAGTCTCTATTTTTAAATGTTAACTATTGATTTGCTGTTTTCCTTTTCTACACCATTCTTCTATTCCTTTTGGTATAGTAATTATGCTAATAAATAACTATGTATAGTAAGACAGTCTTTATCACTGCCTGAGCTATAGCTGAAGAGAAATATACTTCAGCCTATCCCAACATCCTATGCACTTAAAACTAGAGAAAAATCTCCTACCTTACAAGGGTATTTATTCTATGAAATTCAAGTGTCACCAGTGTTGTAGTTAAATTGGCCTGGAGAAAAACCTGTGTTACTTAAGAGTGGAGAGTAAAGAAATCTGCTGGCAAATAGTACCTCTCTAATGTTTTGAATAATTTTTGTGAAGTATAATAAGAAACTAGTGGCTTTAAATCATCTTTTATGCAGATGGTTTTGTTGATGACATGACAATACTGACTAAAGAAATATGAAATGTGGTACAGAAATTATTTTGTTAGGTAATTCTCATAGTCCAGTTACATTTCTTTTGCCCCCCTTTTCAATCCATTTTCCCATTTTCTTTTTTAAAGCATATTTCAAATAATGAGAACAAGCCCTTGATTGTTTCAAACGTGGAGCTTCTATGTTTGAAATAGGCTGTTTGAAGAGTAGCCATTTTAGCTCTGTCAACAAAATCATTGCCTTCAGGAACTTCATCACTCTGCCCTGGATAATCCAGAAAGAATTACTGGTATCTGAGTAGGCAGCTGCAAAGCTTCTAACAAAATATCCTATCAATTTTCAACGAAAGAATTTAGTTCTCATTGAGTTAATGATTCTAATATTTTCCAAATTTTTCTGTTGTATAACATACATTAAACATTTCTATTGTAAGCATATAGATTTATTTTGAATCCAGAACCAAGATTTACAACTCTGGTAACTTTTATTCACTCATTTGTTTGTTCAGACTTAATGTCATATAAAAACATGAGCCTTCAAAATTTTCAGGAAGTCACCACAGCATAGGAGATCTTAAGATGGCCAATATCATTCTGAATACATAACCTATCAGCAAAGTTCACAGATATGCAACATGAGGCCGGGCACGGTGGCTCACGTCTGTAGTCCCAGCACATTGGGAGGCTGAGATGGGCAGATCACTTGAGGTCAGGAGTTCGAGACCAGCCTGGCCAACATGGTAAAACCGTGTCTCTACTAAAAATACAAAAATTAGCCAGGAATGGTGGTGCGTGCCTGTAATACCAGCTACTTGGAAGGCTGAGGCAGGATAATCACTCGAATTTAGGAGATGAAGACTGCAGTGAGCCCAGATTACACCACTGTACTCCAGCATGGCCAACACAGTGAGACTCTGTCTCAAAAAACAAACAGATATGCCATATGAACAGGAACATCAGATAAATATAACACCCCCCTTTTTTTCATTGCCAGGAGAATAGTTAGAATCTCCCACTAAGAAGAGAAAACAGCCTAGTGCACACAGGTTATGTTTGGCAAGATTACTATCTCCAAATTTTGAACTTTGAAGCAGTGGTAGTCTGCATCTGAACAAAGATTATAATAATGAGCACAGCACAATGACGTACAAACATGTGGAGGACAAAATATCCTGAATAGATTGTGTTTACAGGGGCAAAGTGAATAATTCAAGCCACTATGTTCTAAGTAGAAATGGAGCCAAAACACTGCGATGTGAGCAGGAGGTGGTCTAGAGTCCCTTTCTCCTTGACCCCATCCCTGATGATGCTTCAAAGACTGATGGGAGATTAATTTCAGATCCAAGGAAAGCTTAAGGAGAGCTGTGAGGAGCTATGCTCACAGTGGCTCCTATGTCACTATGTTCTTTCTACATCTAATGCTTAATCCATGTTTCATTACAATAATTGATAACGTTTAAATTTTACTGATGAACAATATGGGATCCATTTTGTTAAGATCAGAATTCTCTCCAGAACTTGTGTAATGAAAGACATAGTGTGTGATAGAGCTAGCCTGTTTGATTTTTTTTAATGCATTACAGAACTTTTATTGTTCATGTGATTTCTGTACATAAGAAATATGAGAGTAACTCTTTTACAAATGGAACTAATTTTCTAGAACACACAATGAAAAAACTGAACTGGTATTTGATGTGAATCCATAGGAGCTTAAGCTTCAAATCCAGCCAAGAAGTTTGTTACAATCTCTTTCAGCTTTGCATCTGATTCTTCTGAGTTCTTTCTCTGATAGTGCCCAAGAGGGCTTGGTACTGGCTGACAACATGAGACAAGAAAGCATTCTCAAACTTTGTAATCTTGCTGGGCTCCAGTTTATCAAGATACCCCCTTACACCCACATAGATAACAGCCACTTGTTCTTCAATAGCCATGGGAGAATACTGTCCTTGCTTCAGCAACTCAGTTAGACACACACCATGACTCAAAAGTTGTTGAGTGGCAGCATCAAGGTCAGAACCGAACTGGGAAAAAGCAGCAATCTCAAGATACTGAGCCAATTCCAGGTTCATGGTACCTGCCACCTGCTTCATAGCTCTGGTTTGGGCAGAAGATCCGACACGCGACACAGGCAGACCAACATTAATGGCAGGGCAGATACCTTCGTAGAACAGTTCTGTTTCCATTTGCCGCCACAAATGTTGAAAGCCTGTAGCATGAATAGATGCGGTAATTATGCCTAAGGATTATTTAAAGATATGTTTATAGCTGAGCAAGGGCTTGGCCCAGAAACAAAAAATATTCTTGCCCTCTCCAATCAGTTCCATGCAATTTAGTTTCATGAAATAAAAATATTAATGTTTCTAGTATCACAATCTGTCAAAAGCTTGGCCCAAATCAGTGCCCCTATTTGGGTTACAGAGAACATCTCCTGGGAAGGAATGAGAGCCTTTTGTGATACTTATAGAATTGAGCTTCTTTCCATGTAAAACATATATCTAACTTCTAGAAAAAGTTTTGTAATAAGGGGGATACACTTTTCTTAAGAAAAATGGAAATTTATTAGAAAGTTAGCAGGATTCATAATCAGCCTTGTAATTTAAAAACTAGCATCCAAATTTACAAGAACTATGGTATTTTTTGAGATAATGATGTGGTTTTTAATTGACAAATGTGTAATATCTAATTGAAATAAAAAACAAATACATATTAAAACAAGAAAATTAAATGATTTTCACATCTTCAGTGTCATTGTTATATAATAGTTGTACATATTTAAGGTGTACAACTTGAAGTTTTGACATACTCATTCATTGTGAAATGATCCCACAATCAAGTTAAATAGCATACCTGTTATCTCTACATATTCTTGCCATTCCATGTACATGTGTGTGTTCAAATTTAATTTGACTTTCCTCTTAGCAAATTGCAAGTATACAATACAATATTGTTTCCTATGATACCGTGCTATATATTATATCTGCAGAAATTACTCACCTTTCATAACTAGAACTTGGTACCGTTTGACCAGCATCAGAGGGGTATGTAAGCTTTCCTTCCCTCTTTTCTTTTGTGTGTTTATATCTTGAAAATACAAAATTTGAGCCTTACATATTAGGTTTGAGAAATATATATAAATATATCTCAGTTTGGGTCTCTCCAGAAGGTGATTCTGTGGCAAATATTTGAGTATAAAATGGTTTCATTGGGAGACAAAGCCAGACAAATCAGTAGGAGACTGTGGGAGTAAGACAGGAAAGTGAACAGTCAATGAATAGGGTGTTATCAAGCAGGTTTTAACTGTGGGAAAATGGATCTTTCTCCCATAGTGGGACCCCAGGGGTAGTATGAAGCATTAGTAAAAGACATAGATGCCAGGAGTTGGAAGTGGTCAGAGGATCTGATACGTAAGGCCCAAAAGGATCTGAGCAGGGCACTGACAGCACTCTAACATCATAGTGGAGATAAGAAGACTCGGAAGCTAAGAAACAATGACTAGAGACATAAATTTGGGAGTTACTGAAATATAAGAAAAATAAAAAGTCATGAGAGTAGATGAGATCACTTAGGGAACTAGAGAAAATAACAGTACACTGAGTACTAGCACAGACACAACAACCAAAAATTAATAGAAGATACAGATACAGAGTAAGAAATGATATAGGAGAAAAACCAAGATAATTTGATATCATGGGAGCCAAGTTTTCCAAAGAGTATCAAGAAGAAGAAAATAATAAACCATATCGAATGTTGCTGAAAGACAGTAAAACTGATAAATGAGAATCCACTCTTATCTTTAAAAATGTAGACATCATTACTGACCACAATAAGTGGTCAAAATGATACGTATATACTGCAAAATGATACATGTGAAAACCTGATTAGAAGAAGATGAGCTGAAGAGAAATAATACATCTTTCCAATGTAGGTGAGTCCATCAACAGACGCTTATATAACAATGGACAAGTTTTCCAGTAGACGCACATCCTCATCAAAATTTGGTATTATCAGAAAAATTCTAGCCACATTAGTGAAGGTTTAGTGATATCTCATTGCGGTTAATTTTTATTTCTCTGTAACCCATGCCGTTGGATCGCATGATGCACTGAAGTACCATGTAAGCTACCTGTTGGAGACTGAGCCTCTATCAAACTATTTCTCTGAATAAATTGTCCTATGGAGAAACTTGCTTTCCCAAAATCTGCAACCACTTTTGATCGTTTATTTGAGCAAGAATGTACATCTACTGTGTATCCTGAGCCATTGTACATGTTTAGGATTATTTGTTATATGAATTTGTTTGCATTAATAACAGATATTTTCATTGTCATAATCATTGAATAGTGTCCAATTTTCATCAAAATGTCCATTTTAACTAAGGTAAAAATTAGACATATTATTAATTTTTAAGCCTATGGATAATATATTTATTATTCACTATTTATTTAAAATATTTTCACATGTATTTCAGACTACATAGTTTCTAATTCCTTAGAGTTTGTTGAAGCTTCCTATATGGCCTAAATATGCCTAATTTTTATTTTTAATTTTTTTTTCTGTGTGCTATAAAGAACATTTATTATGGTTATTTGATTTAAAGTTCTGCATTTATCCACAAGCCCAAGCTAATTATATTTATGTACAACTCATGTTTGTTTTTGGCAATAATTGTTTTTATTGGTTTCTAGTGTTCTGATCTTTGTCTTTCTTTTGAAGTGATAGTGCTTCTTAGGAGTCTAAGTGATTTTGTATAGAAGTTCATGTTCCCATAATTCTGACTAATAATGTAGCTCAAAGGAAGGCTCAAGTCCAGGCTCTCATCTGGGTTCTTCCTGGTAACTATGAGATGTGAAGGTAAGTCAAAAAGCAGAAAGGCCTGGAGAGAACCTAGACAGAGAGATCTAGACAGAAACTCAGTTATCTACTTCATATGCCATGCCTAAATCTGGGACCTCCTCAGGTCAAAGATCAATTGCAAAGCATTGTGAATGCTTGCAAATTAACCTTAACTCTTACACAAATACAACAGTGGTAATAATAATTACCTTGGGAGTTTGGAGGGAAAGAAGTTGCAAGAGGGGGTATCCAAGAGAAAATTATCAGCTCACTCCTATTTATATCAATTCCAAGCCAAAGCAGGACTTTTGTACTAACATACTGGCTGCAGACATTACTGTCCTGAGTTGTTGCTGCTGATGTCTGTGGCTTAGAAGAAGAAGATGTCTTTAGTCATTAAATATATTATCAACCTTCATATTAGGAATTGTTTGTCAAATATAGGCTCCATCAGTCTCTTGGGTGGCATCATGACCTGGTACACCTGCAACCTGATGGCTGCCCATGCCAGGATCCCTTTACCTCAGCATGCCTTATAAATATTATTTCCTGTGTGGACCATGATAAGAAAAAGCTTGTAAAATACTGTTCTTTACATGTGTTCTGACTGAATTGTTGGGAAGCGAATTTGTTCAAGTTTTACTTGTTTGATGATACAGTAAAACGATGGTGGCATACCATTGTTTGTAGTTCCAGAAGCATTCCTTTCTTTTCCATCACCACTGCCTGAAGATCTCTGTCACTCACTAACTCTGCTCAGCCAGCTGTGGTCTGGCTCCTGGGTACCCTGACGTGGAAGACAGCAAATCCTTTCAGCTTCCCCCTCAAAATATGACAAGAAACAAACTCCTTATTTCCATAATTCCCAACATCTGGACACATATGTCTCTTGAAACACTGCAAAGCAGTCTCCTAACTGCGCTCCTGAATTTCACCTTTCCTCTCTGTATTAATAAATATTGTCAACATAGAATTCAGAGACATGCCTCTAATACTCCCTTTTTCAAAGTATACTATAATTTCTAAGTTCTTTCAACATAAAAGTTGAAGTTTTGACAAGTCTGTAAATATTTGCATAGTTAGCCACCCTCCCTTCTCACTTCTGCTTCATTGTTGTTGGGAATAGTCATATATGAAAATGATTCTTGCTCTTTGCAGGTGATCTGAACTCTTATCCTACTATTCTCTCCTTTCTCCTTCTTCACCAACCATAGGGGTCTCCTGTTCTCTACCTAACCACCCACATTTTAGCATCAATGTCTTTGAACTGACTCTTCAGTCTGTTCAACTATAACATTTTAAATAATTAATGACTACATTGACCTTACATTTAAAATTGCATCTTCTCTCAGCCTTCTCAACTTCCCTTTCTAATGGAAAAATCTAAAATGCTCACACAAGGTCCCAGAAAGGTAACAAAAGAGAAGTGTTTGCTATATTTGAAGTCTTCTCATCAAGATCAAAGCAGAACTGCCCTCATATTTTACTAACATCATCCACCAGTGGCAGCCATATTCCTTTAGACTACAGTTAAATGTAAACAGCACATTGGTTAGAACATCAAAATGTCTTGGCCTGTGTTTCTGTTTATGAAGGTTTTCTTCATGTCCAGTTTCCTTTCTACTTCTCTAACAATAAAAATGCTTAGAGGGTAGCAATCATTTTACTTTTGATATTATATGATGACATCTACAAAATGCAAACAATAAACATAAAAAAACACAAAATGCATTAAAAATTATATATAATCTCAAGAATGAGCAATTACTATTAATAATTTGGAACTTATCTTCATATTTTAGCATGTAATTGTATACAAAATTGTTTTATAGACATTTTTATCTCACCTTTTATTTGTTATAAGTTATATTAAATTTAAATCATTCCATAATGTGTAAATTTACTAGTTACAAAGCATATAGTGAATTAGTTCCATGCCTTTAAATAACTTTTTACAACATTGCTTATAACTGATATTTATTTCTTTCTTAGAGAAACTAAAATCCAACCAACTCTCTATAGGGTGATTTCCATTTTGCAGTATCTCCAAAATTTCTATTGTAAGTAAGTATACTTTTATATCGATTGAAATGACTTTATGGTGACTACATGGAGTATAAATTTATGCACTTACCAGAAGTTTCGCCAACTTCAAAAATTCACAATGTTAGTTTTTATATTTTACCGTTTTCTTTCATGCATGAATCAGGTGTACATTATCAAGTGCCTCATCTCCTAGGCAACTGCCTTTCTACTTCCTAGTGAACCAATCAACTTCATAACCTGTTCTCTGGAAATGGCTTTGGGAATCCAGTCCACATTTCATCTACCATTGAATAGTCTGTTCTCAAGGTCTACACTTTCTAATACACATTTTACTTATTTTAAATATGAGGCTAATAATGCTAGTTTCATAGGTTTGACATAATTGTTAGAAAGAAGCACTTAAACTTCGCACACTTAAGTTGTGTGAGGTCCATATTTGACACTCTAAAGCTACCAGTGATTTTTAGCATGAAATATTCCAGGATGTAGAAGGAAATATCAGAGACTATGTACTGTAAGTATAGTAGACTTCACTAAATTATTCCAGACATGCACTGAACTAATAAACAGGCCAACTACCAAAAACACTAGCACAAAGCCTCAGGAGTTTATGTGAAGGAAATAGGATACAGATTTTTAAAAATGTGGTTAAAATGCCCCATTTCAAAAAAAAAAAAAAAAAAAAGAAAACAAGAAATGAGAAATAAAGACACTGGAAAGTGTGCTCCATATACACTGGAATGGAGAGTGAAGGAGGCAAATAGCATTGCCTTTGAAGGAGCTAAGATGTTGAACTTAATACACTAGAAAATCAAAGCAACTCTTAGAAATATAATTAAAGGCCTGAAGAAATAATGTTGAAAGAAGTAAAGTGTACTATGATGAGTTTCTCACCAAAAATTGAATAACATTAAAATTTAAAGCTTATTTGTAAAAAGGGAATGAATGAATAATAAATAAGAAAGATACAATAATGGGAAATTAAAACTTCACTACATCATCAACAAAATACTTGACATAGCAGAAAAAAGAATCAGTACATTGAGTTTAGGTAAATAAAGAAAACCAAATATGAAGAGGAAAAATTGCACAAAGCGTAAGTTGCACAGAGCCTCAATAAGTGTGGAACACCATTGCATCCACCAACGCATGCATAACAGGAGTAGCAGAATAAGAGAAAGAGAAAAGAGTAGAAATATATTATCAAAAGCATAATGGCTTTCTTTACTCTAACATAGATTCTATAAATAATTTCTAAGACCAAATGATATTCTATTGTGTTCATTTCACAATTTCCCTGTTGTTAAACATTTATTTTATGCTTTTAAATGAAAAACTGCACATATTTAGTGTATACAGTTTGATGACTTTTAACATGTGTACACACCTGACATATCATCACCACAATCAAGATAATGAACATATGCATGAGTTTCAAACATTTTCTTGTGATTCTTTGGGTTTTTTTTTTTTTTTTGTAATTTTGTTTAGTTCATTTTGGGTTGTTGTTCTTGATCATAGGAACACTTAACGTGAGATCTATTCTCTTAGCAAATTTTTAAGTAGACAACACCATTTTGTTATCTATAGGCATTAGGTTGTTCAGCAGATACCTAGAACTTATTCATCTTGTGTAAGTGTACCTTTATACCCATTAGGCAACAACACCCCATCTACAATCCCCTGGAAATTGACAATCTTTTTCCTGCCTCTACAAATGTTACTGTTTTAAGTTTCTCATATAAGTGAAAATATGCAGCACTTGTCCTTCTGTGATTGGCTTATTTCACTTAGCATAATGTCCTCCACATCCATACACACCGTAATAAAGGGTAAGATTTATTTAAGGCCATCTGAATTGTATTCTAGTATGTATATGTACCATATTTTCTTTACCTATTTGTCTGTCAATAAACATTTGAGTTTTCTCCGTGTCTTGAAATAATTACTGACAATTTCTCAAATTGATTTTAAAATCATTCTTCTATACATAAAGGAAGTTGAACAAACTCTAATTAGGACAAAGTAAAATAAAATCCAAACACATCTTCATCAAATATTGATAACCAAAGGGAAAAAAGGAATATATTAATACAGCAAGATAAAAAGGGACAAAAATATAATTATCAGCTAACTTCTCCTCAGAAAGTATGCAGGTCCAAGCAGTAGTATGACTTATTTCAAATACTGAAAGAAAGAAAAAACTGCCAATCAAGAAACCTACATCCTTCATAACCATCTCTTCAAAATGAGGGCAATATAAAGATATTTTCAGAGAGGCATACTTGACAGTTTCTTGGCGGAAGACTTGGGTCTCACAAGAAATACTAAAGCAAATGACACTAAGCAGTAATTTGTAACCACATAAAAAATAAAATCAGCTTCTGATATGACAGATGAGTATCTCCACTGACACTTCAGAGAAACTAATGCAAAAATTTTTTTTAAATTAACAACTTTGGAAATGGTTTTAAGGGCAAATAGCAAATGATGAAACATCTATTTAAAACTTTGTGAAAAAGGAGTCTGCTGTACTTGAAACAGCACCCTCCCTTTTTCCCCTTCCCAGATTAACTAGGTGGATACTCCAAACTAGACTGCTTTAGCCAAGAACACATGCTCCCTTTCCCTGTAGCACCCAAGGAGAGGATCTTCTTCTCAGGAAAAATGGGACTTTAGCATTTCTCATGCCTGTTGCTGAGGCTAAGTCCTGAGTGGGTGAGTGCATACTGATAATGGGATCTTTCTTCTTCTGCCCTGTTTTGCGAGCTCGCAGGGAAATTAATATTAGGGTACCAGAATGACTAGCCTGCTCTAACAGAAAATAAATGGGAACTAGAATCAGGGCTTACAGTATATCTTTCATGGGATAATTTTTTACTTGCCAAAGGTCATAATGCCTACTTTTCTGATCCAGGGACAGAGGGCTCTCACACAAGAAAAGTGCTTATATTGACAGATGTCCTCATGGCTCTTCTCCGACCTATGTTCAGTTTATGCCTGCTTGGCCATTGCTCACGTGCTGGGGTCTGATGTGTGCTCTCTGGCATTACAGGGAAAAGTCAGCCCGGAGCTCCCCCTAGCTCTTTCAAAAGGATGGCACAAATTTAATATACTAGCACAATGGGAAAGAAGTTCAAAGATGTATTACTTACAGACTCTGGGCAAGGAGGGGACAATGAGTCTGGAGGGCAATCTTTCATAATTCTTGCATCACAATCAGCCAGAATAAAGACAAAGGCAGAGAGAGAGAGGAGCATGTAATAACCAGCAGTATATAAAAAGCAATAGGGTGTGGGTCACTGTACATTCACAAGCAAGTGCCTGAATGTTTTGATGAAAAGAAGTGGCAGAAGAGCCCAGTCTGCCAGGCCAGAGAGCTGCCCCAAGTTCCTATCACCAACTTGACCCATTTGTGTGGGGTCGGGGTCTGAAAACCGTGTCAACTGTAACTGAGTCCTGCTCCTGGTAAGAAGTTAAACTCATATTCAGAATGAATGACAAAGCAAAATAAAATTACACCCAACTCCTAGTTATGAAATGGAAGCTCTACCTTGAGTGTGGAATACTGACAATACTACCTTCCTGTCCAACTCATGAGATGGTGTCCCCATAAAAGGAAACATGAGTCAAGTGAATCTCAGGTTACAGCCTCACCTCCTAGAATTAGGGTGTCAGCCAGTGAGAAGCAGGCCATTGTCACATGCCCAGCTCCCAGGCCTTGACTGAGAGTTTCTGCCGTAGAGAAGAAGCAGGCCTAAAAACAGCTAACTCTTGATTTCTTCCACAAGGAATGGACTTTATTTACAACAGAACTTGGATAAGTTGAAACCTAAGAGTCCCCTTAAAAACAGTGAAGGTTGTTGTGAAGCGAATTAGAATACTTATAGATCAAATACAGATATAGCCTAGATTGAAGGTCAGCCAGGTTCCAGGAGGGTACTCCAAAATAATATGATTGAGAGTGTTCTCTTGGGATAAGAACAAACAGCAAGAATCAGCATCAGAATCAAACACTGACCTCACAAACTATTCCACTTAAGGAGATACAATCTGATCAGATTGCTTTGCAGAGAAATTTGTTCCAAGACACTGCTTTAAACAATAGAGCAATCTTTAGGCAATTAAGGAGATTAATAGGTAGATGTACTCAAAGTAAGAGGACAGAAGAGTTCAGTCTGTACCACTGAAATTCAAAGTAACCTTAAACATACCCAGTGTTGTACCCCAAGGAAGATCAACATCAGACAACATTACTGACAGTGGGGGGAAGTAGATGGGAGTAAAATTATTCAGCCAGTCACCAAAGATATAAAAACCAAATAACAATAACAAACCTCCAGGGAGTTGGATAATAACCAGAGTTGCTACTAAGCTGCTACAATATATTATCTAAAATGTTCAGTTTTCCAACAACAAAATTAGGAGTTGGGCAAAGAAATAGGAAGGCATAACCCATATGTTGGGAAAAGGTAGGCAACAGAACTATATGTGACAGAAAAATCAGATGTTCAATTTAGAAGAAAAAGAATACAAAATAGTCATTATTAGTAAGTTCACAGAACTGAAGTTAAGTTTGTTTTTAAAACTAGCAAAGATATGATGAAAATGTCACATCCAATAGAGTTCCAATAAGAAGATGGAGCTTTTGCAAACAGAGGCAAATAGAAATATTTGCACCAGAAAGTACAAATATAAATATTTTTTTAAAAATTACTAAAGGGGTTAAGCAATAGATTTCAAGTAACAGATGAAAGAAATCATGAATTTTAAGAAAGATCAATAGAAGTTATGTAAGTCAAAGAACAAGAGAAAAAAAATTTAAAACAAACAGAACATCAGGTAAATATGGAATGACATTTAGACACTAATATATGTGTTACGGTAGTATCACAGGAGAAATTCATTCGGAAAAAGATCAGAAAGGAGGATAGATGAGGAAACAAGAAACCTATATGAAGAAACCACATCTGAAATCTTACAAAGTTTATTAAAAAAAAAATCTACACATCTAGAAAGGCTAATGAATTCTAAATAGAATAAACATAAGCCCACAAACATACACATCATGGTAAATCTGAGAGTCAAAGACAAAGAGAACCCATTTTGAAACAGCAAAGAAAAAAATTACACTTTACTTCTAAGTAAAACCCAGTATGAATAGCAGCTAACTTCTCAAAGAGAGTAACAGAGGCCACAAAGCAGTGAGATATCACATACAAAGTGATCACGGAAAAAAGAAAAAATCTATAAACCAAGAACTCTATACCAACTACAACAATCACACAAAAATGGAGCTGAAATAGACTTTTCTGGGTTACCTCAAAATGAGAAATGTGTTGCTAGCAGATTCACATTACAAGAAACTCTGAATGTTTATAAGGTAGAAAGTAAACTACTTCAGATGGCAATTTGAACCCACATTACAAAAAAAAAAAAAGTAATATGTAAACGTATAATTATAACACACTATTAATGTGTATTTTTAAATTCTTTTAACTAATGTAATAAACAATTGTACAAAATATTATGTATATAAATGTATGTAGTATATTGTTGAGACTGTAACATCTAGAAACATATATGTAATATATTTGCCAATTTCAGCACAAAGGGTAGAGGAAGCAAAGCTGCATGAGTTAAAAAAATAATGATATAGGGTAAAGTAATAATGTATTGTTGAGATTGTAATATTAATAGATGCAATATGAGTAATAACACTTCAGAAAGGAGAAAAGGAAAGAGATATATAGGATAAAATGTTCTATGTATTACTGGAATTCATTTAGTATAAATTCGAAGCTGATTCTGATTAAGATATTATAATTTTCCCTAGAAAAAGCCTTAAAAAATCAGTAGAAAATGCAAAAAGTGTGCTACAAATTATTACTGAAATTTAAAAATCAAATTATTAAGTAGTCAATTGATGCAAAAGAAGGCATTAAATAAAAATGAAGGAATAAAAATACATGAGACATACAGACAATGAAAAATAAGGTAGCAAACGTAAATTCAACTATAACATTAAATATGAATAAACTTAACAATCTCATTAAAAGACTGAGATGCTCTGACTGAGTTCAGAAACCATGATTCAATTATATGTTGTCAACAGGAGACCTGCTTTCGATTCAAAAGACACAAAGAGATTCAAAGCAAGAATATGGTAAAAGATACATCATGCAAATAACACCCATAGGGGAGCTGGCATGGCAATATATACACCAGACAAAATAGATTTTAAGACAGAAAATATTATTAGACATGAAGAGGAACATTTTACAATGTTAAAAGCATCAATCTGTAATTAAGTTATTAACAGTGTATATGCACAGAGTAAGAGAAACAAAAACTGAAAGAAATGAGTACAGAAATAATTGAGTAATACCAGTTGAAAACATTTATGCTTGACTTACAATAAACAGAACAACCAGACAGAAGCTCAATAAGAAAATAGAATGCTTGAACAACCACAAACACCACCGTGACCTAACAGACATCTTTAAAACACTCCACCAACAATAGCATAATATATATTCTTCTCTAACACACATATAATATCCTCCAGCATAGATAATATGCTAAGTCATTAAAATGTTTAAATAAATGTCAAAGGATCCAAAAATCATATGGTCTCCATCCACAGTGCAATAAAATTAAAAAGTCAATAAATTGAAGATATTTGAGAAACTCATAAACATTTGAAAATCTTGCAGCACATCCTTAAACAACAAATAGGTTTAAGAAGAAATCAAAAGTAAAATTATAAAATAATTTGAGATTAATGAAAATCATGACAAAGCACACAAAAATGTATGGAATGCAGCTAAACAATGTTTAGAGGAAGATTTATCATTTTTAATACATACATTGAGGTAGCAGAAAGTTCTCAACTCAATAGCCCAATCTTTTACATTAGGATACTTAAAAATGAAGGGAAAAATCAATATAAATCAGACAGAAGACAAGGAATAATAAGGAAAAGGAGTGATTATTTCAGGTCAAATCTTTTTAATTTGAATTTTTAAAACTTCCTTTATCATTTCTTGCAATATGGCTCTCAGCTTTTGTTTGCTAAATAAAAATCTTTAGCTATCATTTTTTGAAGAAGAATGTTGCCAAAGTGTACTACTTTTGTTTGTCAATTTTTTTTTTTGTTTGGAATTTTAGGTATGTTAGACAACTGCCTTTCTATCATGAAATATTTCTGCAGCAAAATGCACTGAGAATATAATATTGTCACTCACACGTAAGTGACAATAGTGTTTCCCTTTCTGCTTTCAATATTGTCCCTTTCTGGTCTTACTGAAAATGTGATTATAATGTGTCTTAGTTTTAATTTCTTTGAGTTCATCTTATTTGGAGCTCACTGAGATTCCTACATCTGAATGTCTACATCCTTCCCTAAACTTGGAAAGTTTTCATCCATTATTTCTATGAATAAGCTTTCTCTCAGTATGTATTTTCATAAGCTGACATTTTCTCTATTTTTCTTCTGAGCTCCCATTTAATGCATATATATTGGGTCCACTTGATGGTATCCTATAAATTTCTTAAGATTTTTACAGTCATTCACATTTTTTTCTTTTTGCTCTTCTCATTGGATAATTTGTAATAACATGTCTTTGAATTTGCTGATTGCTATAGTCTGAGTGTTTTTGTTGCCCCAAAATTCATGTTGAAATCTTAACTCTCAAGATAATATTAGAAAAAGGCTCCTTTAAGAGGTGAGCAGATCTTGACAGTGAAGCCGTTAGGATTAGAATTAGTGCCCTTATGAAAGAGACTCCAGAGATCTAGCTTACTTTTCTTCCCATGTAAAAATACAGCAAGAAAAGATTCTCTCTTAACAAATAAGTTGGTTCTTATCTACAGGTGCCTTGTTCTTGGATACCTCAGCCTCCAGAATGGTGAGGAATAAATCTGTCGTGTTTGTAAGCCACCCAGCCTATGGTATTTTATTATAATAGCCCGAATGCACTAAGACACTTATTCTTTCTTCTTTTTTATCCAGTCTGCTGTTAAACATCTTACGAATATTTCATTTAATTTTTGTATTATTCAAACTCTTATTTTCTTTATGGTACATTTTACAATCTTTTTTTCTTTGTTGAAACTCTCACTTTGTTCATGCATTGTTCTACTAACATCATTGACCATCATTATGACAATTATTATTAATTCTCTGTCAGGAAATCACACATCTTTATTTTATTAGGGTCAATTTCTGGATGTTACATTGTTGTTTAGTTTGTAACATATTTTCTTGACTCTTTGTTTCCTCATTTTCCTTGACTTTTGACAGTCAGCTTATTATAGAATATAGCCACTTGCATAAGTCTTTCCTGGCTGGCCACATACAAGAAAATATCTTAAATGTTCTGCCCACTCAGTGATTCTAGGAGACTTTATGTTACTTCAAACCACCGTCTTTGTTTTTCATATCATCCAGGTGTCTAGGGAATGTAATATCTTGTCATCTCTCTCCTGACAGGTAAGACATACCCAGTGCTTTCAATGGCTCAACACAGACAGAATTTTGGATGTCTGTTCCAGTCATTTTTATCTGTCTCAAGGGATAACCTGGGAAATGAGTTTTGATTAGCTACCCACTTTATGCTAAGCCAATTAATGTGTCTGTGGCATGTGCTAGCTTGTTACTGAAAACTGCAGTTGTTTTTTCTATAGCCTTCAGTTGGCTACAGTATATGCAGTTGCATCAGTGTTCTGACGTAGGTAGAAAGTAGACAGTGCCTTGGGAACCCCCAGAAAATTAAGAATATTGAATACATGGTCTTGTCCTTTGATTCTCTTTTCATGGAGAAGTTGGCAAATGAGTTCTTTTTTTTCTTTTTCCAAAATTATGTGGAGCTGTGCTGTGATAGGGCTTTTGATGAGAGATTATCTTGAGCTCTCTTACTGCTTTCAGTGTGGCTGATTTTATGCTTGCTCAAACATAGGATGCTCTCAACTAGTTTGTGGAGTTCTCACAAAAGAAATGGGTCTGTAGTGTGTCACTGAATCAGGAATGGCGAGTGAGAAGGAAGGATCCAGGGCTTCTTATCCTGACATTATCTTGGTAATGTCTTTTGCTCCACTGTTATAAACAAATTTCAAAAATATTCAGTGAGGAAAATAGTTTTTCCCAAACATGGTGCTGAAAATGAAGAGGAAAAAACACTTGATAAAACAGCATAAAATAAAAATAAAATTAATTCAGGAAAGAGAAGCAGAAATTAAAATTTTCTTTTTTTTTCCCATTTATTTATTTTATTGCATTTTACGTTTTGGGGTACATGTGAAGAACATGCAAAATTGTTGCATAGGAACACACGTGGCAGTGTGATTTGCTGCCTTCCTCCCCATCACCTACATCTGGCATTTCTCCCCTTGCTATCTCTCCCCAGCTTCCCACCCCCCACCGTCCCTCCCCTATTTCCCCCCAACTGACCCCAGTGTGTAGTGCTCCCCTCCCTGTGTCCATGTGTTCTCATTGTTTAACACCCGCCTATGAGTGAGAACATACGGTGTTTGATCTTCTGCTCTTCTGTCAGTTTGCTGAGAATGATGGTTTCCAGGTTCATCCATGTCCCTACAAAGGACCCAAACTCATCGTTTTTGATGGCTGCATAATATTCCATGGTGTATATGTGCCACATTTTCCCTATCCAGTCTATCGTCGATGGGCATTTGGGTTGGTTCCAGGTCTTTGCTATTGTAAACAGTGCTGCAATGAACATCCGTGTGCACGTGTCCTTATAGTAGAACGATTTGTAATCCTTTGGATATATACCCAGTAATGGGATTGCTGGGTCAAATGGAATTTCTATTTCTAGGTCCTTGAGGAATCGCCACACTGTCTTCCACAATGGTTGCACTAATTTACACTCCCACCAACAGTGCAAAAGTGTTCCTATTTCTCCACATCCTCTCCAGCATCTGTTGTCTCCAGATTTTTTAATGATCGCCATTCTAACTGGTGTGAGATGGTATCTCAGTGTAGTTTTGATTTGCATTTCTCTGATGACCAGTGATGATGAGCATTTTTTCATATGTTTGTTGGCCTCACGTATGTCTTCTTTTGAGAAGTGTCTGTTCATATCCTTTGCCCACTTTTGAATGGGCTTGTTAGTTTTTTTCTTGTAAATCTGCTTTAGTTCTTTGTAAATTATGGATATCAGCCCTTTGTCAGATGGGTAAACTGCAAAAATTTTTTCCCAATCTGTTGGTTGCCGATTCACTCTAATGATTGTTTCTTTTGCTGTGCAGAAGCTGTGGAGTTTGATTAGGTCCCATTTGTCTATTTTGGCTTTTGTTGTCAATGCGTTTGGCGTTTTGGTCATGAAGTCCTTGCCTACACCTACGTCCTGAATGGTTTTGCCTAGATTTTCTTCTAGGGTTTTTATGGTGTTAGGTCTTATGTTTAAGTCTTTAATCCATCTGGAGTTAATTTTAGTGTAAGGTGTCAGGAAGGGGTCCAGTTTCTGCTTTCTGCACATGGCTAGCCAGCTTTCCCAACACCATTTATTGAACAGGGAATCCTTTCCCCATTGCTTGTTTTTGTCTGGTTTGTCAAAGATCAGATGGTTGTAGATATGTTGTGTTGCCTCCGAGACCTCTGTTCTGTTCCATAGGTCTATATCTCTGTTTTGGTACCAGTACCATGCTGTTTTGATTACTGTAGCCTTGTAGTATAGTTTGAAGTCTGGTAGTGTGATGCCCCCCGCTTTGTTCTTTTTGCTTAGAATTGACTTGGCTATGCGGGCTCTCTTTTGGTTCCATATGAAGTTTAAGGTGGTTTTTTCCAG
Source organism: Sapajus apella (assembly GCF_009761245.1). Classification (NCBI taxonomy): domain Eukaryota; kingdom Metazoa; phylum Chordata; class Mammalia; order Primates; family Cebidae; genus Sapajus; species Sapajus apella. Next base: position 3,448,067 of record NW_022437011.1, on the reverse strand, counting down.
TTCTGCAAAGAAGGTCATTGGTAGCTTGATGGGGATAGCATTGAATCTGTAAATTACTTTGGGCAGTATGGCCATTTTCACGATACTGATTCTTCCTAACCATGAACATGGGATGTTTCTCCATCTGTTTGTGTCCTCTCTTATTTCGTTGAGCAGTGGCTTGTAGTTCTCCTTGAAGAGGTCCTTTACATTCCTTGTTAGTTGTATTCCTAGGTATTTTATTCTCTTTGTGGCAATTGTGAATGGAAGTTTGTTCTTGATTTGGCTCTCTTTAAGTCTGTTACTGGTGCATAGGAATGCATGTGATTTTTGCACATTGATTTTGTATCCTGAGACTTTGCTGAACTTGCTTATCAGTTTCAGGAGGTTTGGGGCTGAGACGATGGGGTCTTCTAGATATACAATCATGTCGTCTGCAAATAGAGACAATTTGACTTCCTCCTTTCCTATTTGAATGCCCTTTATTTCTTTTTCTTGCCTGATTGCTCTGGCTAGAACTTCTAATACTATATTGAATAGCAGTGGTGAGAGCGGGCATCCTTGTCTGGTGCCACATTTCAAGGGGAATGCTTCCAGTTTTTGCCCATTCAGTATGATATTGGCTGTTGGTTTGTCATAAATAGCTTTTATTATTTTGAGATACGTTCCATTGATACCTAGCTTATTGAGTGTTTTTAGCATAAAGGGCTGTTGCGTTTTGTCAAAGGCCTTCTCTGCATCAATTGAGATAATCATGTGGTTTTTGTCTTTGGTTCTGTTTATGTGGTGAATTACGTTTATAGACTTGCGTATGTTGAACCAGCCTTGCATCCCCGGGATGAAGCCTACTTGATCATGGTGGATAAGCTTTTTGATGTGCTGTTGCAATCGGCTTGTCAGTATTTTATTGAAGATTTTTGCATCTATGTTCATCATGGATATTGGCCTGAAGTTTTCTTTTCTTGTTGAGTCTCTGCCGGGTTTTGGAATCAGGATGATGTTGGTGTCATAAAATGATTTGGGAAGAATTCCCTCTTTTTGTATTGTTTGGAATAGTTTCAGAAGAAATGGTACCAGCTCCTCTTTGTATGTCTGGTAGAATTCAGCTGTGAACCCATCCGGACCTGGGCTTTTTTTGGGTGGTAAGCTCTTAATTGCTGCCTCAACTTCAGACCTTGTTATGGGTCTGTTCAGGGTTTCGGCTTCTTCCTGGTTTAGGCTTGGCAGGAGGCAAGTGTCCAGGAATTTATCCATTTCTTCCAGGTTTATTAGGTTGTGTGCATAGAGTTGTTTGTAATAATCTCTGATGATGGTTTGAATTTCTGTGGAATCTGTGGTGATATCCTTTTTATCGTTTTTTATTGCATCAATTTGGTTATTCTCTCTTTTCTTTTTTATTAATCTGGCTAGTGGTCTGTCTATTTTGTTGATCTTTTCAAAAAACCAGCTCCTGGATTTATTGATTTTTTGAAGGGTTTTTTTGTGTCTCTATCTCCTTCAGTTCTGCTCTGATCTTAGCTATTTCTTGTCTTCTGCTAGACTTCAAGTTTTTTTGATCTTGCTCCTCTAGCTCTTTCAGTTTTGACGATAGGGTGTCAATTTTTGATCTCTCCTTGCTTCTCATGTGGGCACTTATTGCTATATATTTTCCTCTAGTGACTGCTTTAAATGTGTCCCAGAGATTCTGGTATGTTGTGTCTTCATTCTCGTTGGTTTCGAAGAACATCTTTATTTCTGCCTTCATTTCATTGTTTATCCAGTCAACATTCAAGAGCAAGTTGTTCAGTTTCCATGAAGCTGTGCGGTTCTGAGTTAGTTTTTGAATTCTGAGTTCTAACTTGATTGCACTGTGGTCTGAGAGACTGTTTGTTACGATTTCCATTCTTTTGCATTTGTTGAGGAGTGATTTACTCCCAATTATGTGGTCAATTTTAGAGTAGGTGTGATGTGGTGCTGAGAAGAATGTATATTCTGTGGATTTGGGGTGGAGAGTTCTGTAAATGTCTATTAGGTTTGCTTGGTCCAGGTCTGAGTTCAAGTCCTGGATATCCTTGTTAATTTTCTGTCTGGTTGATCTGTCTAATGTTGACAATGGGGTGTTAAAGTCTCCCACTATTATTGTGTGGGAGTCTAAGTCCCTTTGTAAGTCATTAAGAACTTGCCTTATGTATCTGGGTGCTCCTGTATTGGGTGTGTATATATTTAGGATCGTTAGTTCTTCTTGTTGCATTGATCCTTTTACCATTATGTAACGTCCCTCTTTGTCTCTTATGATCTTTGTTGCTTTAAAGTCTAATTTATCAGAGATGAGAATTGCAACTCCTGCTTTTTTTTGCTCTCCATTTACTTGGTAAATCTTCCTCCATCCCTTCATTTTGAGCCTTTGTGTATCCTTGCATGTGAGATGGGTTTCCTGGATACAGCACACCGATGGGTTTTGTCTTTTTATCCAATTTGTCAGTCTGTGTCTTTTGATTGGGGCATTTAGTCCATTTACATTTAGGGTTAATATTGTTATGTGTGAATTTGATACTGCCATTTTGGTGCTAGCTGGCTGTTTTGCCCTTTAGTTGAGCTGGTACTTGTTGTTCCTTTATATGTGTAGAGCCTCTTTCAGGAGCTCTTGTAGAGCTGGCCTGGTGGTGACGAAATCTCTGAGTACTTGCATGTTCCCAAAGGATTTTATTTTTCCTTCACTTATGAAGCTTAGTTTGGCTGGATAGGAGATTCTGGGTTGAAAGTTCTTTTCTTTAAGGATGTTGAATATTGGCCCCCATTCTCTTCTGGCTTGTAGGGTTTCTGCTGAGAGATCTGCTGTGAGTCTGATGGGCTTCCCTTTGTGGGTAACCCGACCTTTCTCTCTGGCTGCCCTTAGTGTTTTCTCCTTCATTTCGACCCTGGTGAATCTGACGATTATGTGCCTTGGGGTTGCTCTTCTTGACGAATATCTTTGTGGTGTTCTCTGTATTTCCTGGACTTGAATGTTTGCCTGCCTTGCTAGGTTGGGGAAGTTTTCCTGGATAATATCCTGAAGAGTATTTTCCAGCTTGGATTCATTCTCTTCGTCGCATTCGGGTACGCCTATCAAACGTAGATTAGGTCTTTTCACATAGTCCCACATTTCTTG
>NW_022437011.1:3435541-3444861 GCF_009761245.1 Sapajus apella | reverse complement strand
TTCGGCTGTTGATATTTGTGCATGCTTCACGAAGTTCTCGTGTTGCAGTTTTCAGCTCCATCAATTCACTTATATTCCTTTCTATTTTGTCCATTCTTGTTAGCATTTCGTCAAATTTTTTTTTCAAGGTTCTTAGTTTCTTTGCATTTGGTTAGAACATGTTCTTTAAGTTCACAGAAGTTTCTTACTACCCACCTTCTGAATTCTGATTCTGTCATTTCATCACACTCATTCTCCATCCAACCTTGTTCCCTTGCTGGCGAGGAGTTGTGATCCCTTTTAGGAGGAGAGGTGTTCTGGTTTCGGGTGTTTTCATCCTTTTTGCGCCGGTTTCTTCCCATCTTTATAGATTTATCTACCTGTTGTCTTTGCAGTTGCTGACTTTCAGATTGGGTCTCTGAGTGGATATTCTGTTTGTTGATGATGAAGTTATTTATGTTTCTTAGTTTTCCTTCTAACAGTCTGGCCCCTCTGCTGTGGGACTGCTGAGGTCCACTCCAGGCCCTGCTTGCCTGGGGATTGCCTGCAGCAGCTGCAGAACAGTAAGGGTTGCTACCAGTTTCTTCTGCTATTTTTGTCCCAGATGGATACCCACCAAATGTCAGTCTGATCTCTCCTTTATGAGGTGACTCTTTGGATATACGGGGTCAGGGAGCTGCTTGAGGAGACAGTCTGTTCTTTATAAGAGCTCAGGTGCTGAGCTGTGAGCTCCATTGTTCATTCAGAGCTGCTGGACAGGTATGTTTAGGTCTGCTGCAGCAGAACTCATAAATCGCTTTTTGTTCCCAGGTGTTCTGTCCCAGGGAGTTAGGGCTTTATTTATGAGTTTCTGTTGTGCTGCTGCCTTTTTTTTTTTCAGGGCTGCCCTGCCCAGCAAGGAGGCAGCCTAGTCACTGTCTGCCTGCAGAGGCCTTGCTGAGCTGCTGTGGGCTCCGCTCAGCTGCCGTGTGAACTTCCCTGAAGTCTTGTTTATATGAGTGTAGTTAGAACTGCCTCAGCAATGGTGGCCCTAGTCTGTATTGGTGGACTTTCTCTGTAAAGGCAGGTTGCCTTGGCAATGGCAGGCAGCCTCAGCAATGACGGGTTGCCTTGGCAACGACAGGCTGCCTCAGCAATGGCGAACTACCTCCATAGTGTTGGAGTGCCTTGGTAATGGCGGACACCCCTCCCATACAGAGCTGGTCCGTCCCGGGTACAGATGTGCTTGTGTGAAACTGTCAATCCAGAGAGTTTCTGATTGCTGTTCTTTTGCATGTGTGGGACCAGCCGAGCCTGATCAGCTGGCTCCCTGCCTCAGAGCCTTTTTTTAGTTTTTCAGTTGAACAGCTGACTCTATCCCAGGTGTTCCAGTTGCCCGTTGAAAGGGCACAGGGATCTGTATGATTTCCTGTGTGTCGACTCACTGCACCGGCTTAAAGAGCAGCGCTGAGATTCGTGGCACTTTTTTTGCCCAGGAATCTCCTGGCCTGGCTCCCTGTTCAGTCCCTTCTTTAATCAGATGAATGGGTGACTTCCCCGGGCTCCAATCACCAGTCAAAAGGGCACCCGGACCAGTGTATTTTGTACAGAGAACCGCTGGCCGGGGTGCCAATAAAGCAGCCACGTGCCAATCAAAAGAACTGCGTTGGCCAAAACAGCCGTGCTGGTGACCCGTGGGGCTCCTCCACCTGGGAATCTCCTGGTCTGTGGGCAATAAAAATGTGGCGTCCACTCACCCTCTGTGCTTTCACTGGGCGCTGCAACTCCGAGCTGTTCCTAAATGGCCATCTTGGATCTTCCCTCAATAATCATTTTGTAATAGTTATTTTTATTTCTGAGGTCTTAGTTATAACTTCCTTTTCGTTTCTGACATCATTTATTGAAGTTCTCTCTCAATTTTTCTGAATTACTCTAGCTAAAGTTTTGTCCATTTTTTTGTAAATCTGTTTTTCTTTAATCTCAATATTATTTATTTTCACCCTGATCGTTATTATTTTTTTGCTTCTACTAATTTAGGGTTTGGTTTGTTCTTAATTTTCTAATTATTTCTGCTGTATAATTAGGCAGTTTATTCAAAGTGTGTCTACTTTTTTTGTTATACGTTTTCATTACTAGAAACTTTCCTTTTGGCACTGTTGTTTGCTGGTATTCCATTAATATTTAGTTTATTGCATTTCCATTTTTATTTTCTTCCAAAATAATTAAATTTTCTTCTTAAATGTCTTCATTAATTCATTGGTCATTCAGGAGTGTATTATTTTATTTTAATGATGTGCTTGTTTATTTTCTGAGGTTCTTCCTGTTATTGATTTCTAATTGTATTCCATTGTAGTCAGAAAAAGATATTTGATATAATATCTATTTTTTCAAATTTGTACATACTTGTTTTGTGGCCTAAGAGATTTTCTATTCTGGAAAATGTTCCATGTGCCAATGAAAGGAATGTGTATTTTTCAGCTGGTGAAATGTTTTGTAAATGTCAGTTAAGATCATAAGATCTAGTGTGCAATTTAACTCTTCTTTTTCTTGTTGTTAATATTCTGTCTGGATGATCTGTTCATTACTGACAGTATGGTATTAATGTCTACTAGTGTTATTGCATTATGGATTATCTTACTCTTCAATTTTATTAATGTTTTCTTTATATACTTGGGAACTCTATTTTATGAAGACTTACTTAGACTTGCTATATCCTCTTTCTGAATTGACCCTTTTATCATATGTGATCCCCCTTGTCTTTTTTACGGTCTTAATTTGTAGTCTACTTATCTCACACAAGTAACTACTCCTTCTTTTCATAGCTTCCAGTTTGGTAAGTTTTTTTCACCCCCTCACTTTCAGTTTATGTGTGTATTATAGATAAAATGGGTTTATTCAAGGCAGTGTATAGTTGGGTCTTGCTTCCTTATCTATTCAGCCACCCTATGCCTTTTAATTGGAGAGTGAAGACAATTTTTGTATACTGTTATTTATGGTAAGTAAGGACTCACTGCTGCCATTTTGTTGCTTATTTCTGAATGTTTTGAGACTCTTCCTTTCTCCCTTTCATAAGGTCTTTATTATGGTTAGATAATTATTTCTGATAGTATATTTTAATTTGTTGCTTTTTATTTTTAATGATTCGGTTGTATGTTGATTCACTGTGGTTACCTTGAGGCTTACAAAAAAAATCTGTTAAGAGATAGTAAGTTATTTTAAAGATATGACAGCTTATCTTTGATCACAAATTTGAAAATAGAAACAAAGGCAATAAAAATACACAACAAAATTCTACACTGTAACTTTATCCGTCTCCCCACATTTTGACTTACAGTTGTGTCAATTTACATATTTTTATATTATTTATCTTGTAACTGGCTGTTGTAGTTAGGGGATTCATGTTAGAGTTAGTAATGAATTAAACATCACAAATACAGTAACAGAGTATACTGGAATTTTTTGTGTACTTAACTTTTACCAGTGAGTTTTACATCTTGAAGAGCTTTCTTTTGCACATTAGGTTTTTTTTTCCTTTCAGAATGGTGAACTCATTTCAATATTTCTTGAAAGACAAATCTACTGGCAGTGAATTATTTCAGCTTTTGCTTGTCTTGAAAAGGTTTTATATCTCCTTCATATTTGAATGATAATTTTGCCGGTTACAATATTCTTGGATGGCAGTTTGCTTCTTTGAGTCCTTTAAAATGTTGTTCCACTTCCTTCTGACCTGTATGATTTCTGTTAAGGAGTACGTTGTCACACAAACTAGAGTTCCTTTATATGTTATTTGCTTTTTATCACTGCTTTTAAAATTGTCTCTTTATTCTTGACTTTGAAAGTTTGACTTCTATATGCCTTGGGGTAGTATTATTTGGATTGAATCTCTTTGGTGTTCTAAGATTTTTCTGTACTGGGATATTTAAATATTTTACAGTTTTAAAAAGGTATTTTCTTATTATTTCTCTGAATAAGCTTTTGATCCCTTGTTCTTGCTTATCTTTCCATTCAACAGTAATCATTATTTGATTTTCTGTGTTGAGGTAAATTTCCATATCTTGTAGGTGGTCTGAGATCCTATTATTTATCTTTTCTTTATCTCTTCTGAGTGTATTTTCATATATCTGTTCTTCATGTTACTGATTCCTTTTCTAGCTGATTAATGCTGCTGTTGAGAGCATCTAAAGAGTCCTGCAGTTCAGTAAGTATATTCCTCAGTCACAGCATTTTAATTTGAATTGTTATTATTTTGGTCTCTTTAAGTATATACATATGCACAATGGAATACTACACAGCCATAAAAATAATAAAATTATATTCTTTGGAGCAACATGGATGAAGCTAGAGAACATTATTCTAAGAAAAAATAATGCAGGATCAGAAAACTAAATACCCTATGCTCCCTGTTAAAAGTGGGAACTAAACATTGAATACACATAGACATAAAAATGGGAGCAATAGACTCTGGGGACTACTAGACTGGGGAGAGAGGGAAGAAGATATGGGTTGAAAAACCACCTATTGAATGCTGTGCTCATTACCTAGGTGTTTTTGTAACCCAAACCTCAGTGTCATGCAACATACCCATATAACAAACCTGTACATGTTCCATTTAATCTATAAGAAAAGTTGCAATGATAAAAGAACTGCTCAGTCTAGCTATTGTAAAGCATAATCTGTGTGGTTAACCTTTAAATTGTATCAAAAAATACTTTATTTTCTCCCCATTTATTCAAATTGTGTAAGTTTAAAGGAGTTATTATATTTTCATTGAATTAATATCTAGATACTTTCTGTCATCTTTGAAAATAAGAATTTCAGAATATAAAATTTACCTATAAAACCCCCTTTCCATGTGAAATGTTCTGTGTAAGTTTTTGTTATGTAAGGTGGGAAATGGAATCGTTGTATAAAATAATGTTAAGTGATCCCTAATCTCCAAGCCTGTCGTTTAAATGAAGGATACTCAGAATGGGTTATTAATGAGGTCTCCTCTCCACGACTTTGAAATCCAAGAGATTTATACAAGCCAGTTAAATATTAATGGCAGAAAACAGTAAAATTTATGAAGGTCATTATAGAGAGGAATATTGACCATGCTCTCTTGAGGAGGGCAGCTGTTCCTTATTATGCTAATCATCTTACAACTAGAATAATGCATTTATCCTGACAGATAGTAGGTATTTAATCAACATGTCAACCAGCAAAGAATAAATGACTACCTGTGTAAACATATCAGTGTTTGATAAAGCATGTATGGTACAAGATTTCTGCAAAGGACAGGACAAACACTTGGTTCAAGACAAAACATATTAGAGGCCAAATTAGATAGCAATATACATTTTTTATTCTGATGAATATATAAAATAAATAATAAATGCAGAAGATATCAGTTTTTACCTCTATCATGTTTATCCATTACTACAAGTATTTGTGGAGTAGCAACCATGAACCAGATACAGGATTTATAATACATTGTTTTATTCTAATATCAATTCTGTATATATTTGGTTAAATAAATTTTAAATGGGTATTTGGCCTTTCAATTTAGCATAATTCTCAGTTGCTGAGAGGTGAAGAGGAACAAATTATTACCTATCTGCATTGTATCCCAAAATGCAAGATTTTAGTTGTAGATGGCAGAGCTTCCTTCAGCCCAAGGCTATCAGCTTACCTCAGATCTAACACATAAAAAATAAGCAAAATCAAAAGTTACTTAAGGTTCATAATCTTTATTGTCTGTTGTACTGGTTTAGCCTCTACCTGAACAAATACAGTAAAATTATTCAAAATTCTATATAGAAGCTAGATTCCTCTCGATGTTAACTCATTTTAGGACTAAAAGTCTCTGTAAGTGAGTGCCTCACCTAGGGTATGGGTTAAATTTTAGGAACCAGACCTTTCTCCTGAAAATTTTGATTCAGGAGAACATACAGTGTCTTAGATACCTAAACTTTTTTTTTTCAATGTTGGAGAATTTTATTATTAGAAAATTGTTTAAATTAACAATCTTTATTGGAGTTTTAACAATTATTGGAATTTTAAATAATTTTATTGGAATTTAAACAAATTTTAAACAAAATTATTGGAATTTTAAACAACTTTTTAAATATTGTACTTTAGGTTCTGGGGTACATGTGCTGATCATGCAAGATTGTTGGATCAGTACATACTTGGCCAAGTGGTTTGCCTCCTCCATCCTCCCATCACCTGAAACTGGCATTTCTCCCCATGTTATCCCTCCCTGCCTCCCCTGCCCCCACTGTCCCTCCCTTAGCCCCCCACTACTGACCCCAGTATGTAATGCTCCTCTCCCTGTGTTCATGTGTTCTCATTGTACAACACGTGCCTATGAGTGAGAACATGTGGTGTTTGGTTTTCTGTTCTTGTGTCAGTGTGCTGAGAATGAGGGTTTCCAGATTCATCCGTGTCCCTACAAAAGACATGAACTTGTTGATTTTATGGCTGCACAGTATTCCATGGTGTATATGTGCCACATTTTCTTTGTCTGGTCTATCATTTATGGGCACTTGGGTTGGTTCCAAGTTTTTGCTATTGTAAACAGTGTTACAATGAACATACTTATGCATGTGTCTTTATTGTACAATGATTTATAATCCTTTGGGTATATGCCAGTAATAGGATTGCTGGGTTAAATGGAATCTCTATTTCTAGATCCTTGAGGACTTGCCACACTGTCTTCCACAAAGGTTGAACTAATTGCCACTCCCACCAACACTGTGTAAGTGTTCCTTTTTCTCCACATCCTCCCCAGCATCTGTTGTCTCCTGCTTTCTTAATGATCACTATTCTAACTGGTGTGAGGTGGTATCTCAACGTGTTTTTGATTTGCATTTCTCAGATGACTAGAGAAATTGTAATGAACATTTTTTCATATATTTGTTGGCCTCGTAAATGTCTTCTTTTGAAAAGTGTCTGTTCATATCCTTTGACCACTTTTTGATGAGGTGGTTTGTTTTTTTCTTGTAAATCTGCTTTAGTTCTTTGTAGATTTTGGATATTCGCCCTTTGTCAGATGGGTAGATTGCAAAAATTTTTTCCCATTCTGTTGGTTGCCAGTTCACGCAAATGATTGTTTCTTTTGCTGTGCAGAAACTCTTAAGTTTAATTAGATCCCAATTGTCTATCTTGGCTTTTGTTGCCATTGCTTTTGGTGTTTTAGCCATGAAGTCCTTATCTATGCCTATGTCCTGAATGGTTTTGCCTAGGTTTTCTTCTAGAGTTTTTATGGTGTTAGGTTTTATGTTTAAATCTTTAATCCATCTGGAGTTAATTTTAGTGTACGGTGTCAGAAATGGGTCCAGTTTCAGTTTTCTGCATATGGCTAGCCAGTTTTCCCAACAGCATTTATTAAACAGGGAATCCTTTCTGCATTGCTTGTTTTTGTCAGGATTGTTAAAGATCCAATGGTTGTAGGTGTATGGTATTGCCTCCAAGGTCTCTGTTCTGTTCCATTGGTCTATATCTCTGTTTTTGGTACCAGTACCATGCTGTTTTGATTACTGTAGCTTTGTAGTATAGTTTGAAATCAGGTAGCACGATGCCTCCAGCTTTGTTCTTTTTGCTTAAGATTGTCTTGGGTATGCGGGCTCTCTTTTGGCTCCATATGAAGTTTAAGGTGGTTTTTTCCAGTTCTGTGAAGAAGGCCATTGGTAGCTTGATGGGCATAGTGTTGAATCTATAAATTACTTTTGGCAGTATGGCCATTTTCACAATATTGATTCTTCCTAACCATGAGCATGGAATGTTTCTCCATTTGTTTGTGTCCTCTCTTATTTCCTTGAGCAGTGGTTTGTAGTTCTACTTGAAGAAGTCCTTTACATCCTTTGTTAGTTGTATTCCTAGGAATTCTATTCTCTTTGTAACAATTGTGAATGGGAGTTTACTCATGATTTGGTTCTCTGTTAGTCTGTTATTGGTGTATAGGAATGCTTGTGATTTTTGCACATTGATTTTGTATCCTGAGACTTTGCTGAAGTTGCTTATTATCTTAAGGAGATTTTGGGCTGAGATGATAGGGTCTTCTAAATAAACAATCATGTCTGCAAATAGAGACAATTTGACTTCCTCTTTTCCTAATTGAATATGCTTTATTTTTTTTTCTTGCCTAATTGCTCTGGCTAGAACTTCCAATATTATACTGAATAGGAGTAGTGAAAGAGGGCATCCTTGTTTAGTGCCAGATTTCAAAGGGAATGCTTCCAGTTTTTGCCCATCCGGTATGATATTGGTTTGTCATAAATAGCTTTTATTATTTTGAGATATGTTCCTTCAATACCTAGTTTATTGAGAGTTTTTAGCATAAAGGGCTGTTGAATTTTGTCAAAGACCTTCTCTGCATCTATTGAGATCATCATGTGGTTTTTGTCTTTGGTTCTGATTATGTGGTGGATTACATTTATAAACTTGCATATGTTGAATCAGCCTTGCAACCCCAGAGTGAAGACTACTTGATCATGATGGAAAAGCTTTTTGATGTGCTGTTGCAATCGGTTTGCCAGTATTTTATTGAAGATGTTTGCATCTATGTTCATCATGGATATTGGCCTGAAGTATTCTTTTCTTGTGTAGTCTCTGCCAGGTTTTGGTATCAGGATGACGTTGGTTTCATAAAATGATTTGGGAAGGATTCTCTCTTTTTGTGTTGTTTGGAACAGTTTCAGAAGGAATGGTGCCAGCTCCTCTTTGTACATCTGGTAGAATTCAGCTGTGAACTTGTCTGACCTGGACATTTTTTGGTTGGTAGGCTATTAATTGCTGCCTCAACTTCAGCCTTGTTATTGGTCTGTTCAAGGTTTCAACTTCCTTGTTTAGCCTTGGGAGGGTGAAAGTGTCCAGGAATTTACTGATTTCTTCCAGGTTTACTGGTTTATGTGCATAGAGTTATTTGTAGTAATCTCTGATTGTAATTTGTATTTTGGTGGAGTCAGTGGTGATATGCCCTTTATCATTTTTTATTGTGTCTGTTTGATTCTTCTCCCTTTTTTTTTTTTTTTTTTTTTTTTGAGATGGAGTTTCACTCATGTTACCCAGGCTGGAGTGCAATGGCGGGATCTCGGCTCACTGCCACCTCCATCTCCTGGGTTCAGGCAATTCTCCTGCCTCAGCCTCCTGAGTAGCTGGGATTACAGGCACGCACCACCATGCCCAGCTAATTTTTTGTATTTTTAGTAGAGATGGGGTTTCACCATGTTGACTAGGATGGTCTCGATCTCTTGACCTTGTGATCCACCTGCCTCGGCCTCCCAAAGTGCTGGGATTACAGGCTTGAGCCACCGCACCTGGCCCTTTTTCTTTTTTCTTTCTTTCTTTTTTTTTTTTTTTTTTTTTTTTTTTTTTTTTTT
>NW_022437011.1:3408485-3435441 GCF_009761245.1 Sapajus apella | reverse complement strand
AAAAAAAAAAAAAAAAAAAAACGCTCCCGGATTTATTGATTTTTTGAGGGATTTTTTCTGTGTCTCTATCTCCTTCAGTTCTGCTCTGATCTCAGTTATTTCTTGTCTTCTGCTAGCTTTTGAGTTTTCTTGATCTTGCTCCTCTATCTCTTTCAATTTTGAAAATAGGTTGTTGCTTTTAGATGTTTCCTCACTTCTCTGCTGGGCATTTATGGCTATAAACTTCCCTCTAGACACTGCTTTAAATGTGTCCCAGAGACTCTGGTACATTGTGTCTTCATTCTTATTGGCTTCAAAGAACAGCTTTATTTCTGCCGTCATTTCATTGTTTATCCAGTCAACATTCAGGAGCCAGTTGTACAGTTTCCATGAAGTTGTGAGGTCCTGAGTTAGTTTCTAAATTCTGAGTTCTAATTTTATTGCACTGTGGTCTTAGAGACTGTTTGTTATGATTTCCATTCTTTTGCATTTGCTGAGGAGTGATTTACTTTCAATTATGTGGTCAATTTTAGAGTAGGTGCCATGCAGTGCTGAGAAGAATGTATATTCTGTGGATTTAGGGTGGAGATTTCTGTAGATGTCTATTAGGTCTGCTTGGACCAGATCTGAGTTCAAGTCCTGGATATCTTTGTTAATTTTCTGTCTTGATCTGTCTAATATTGACAGTAGAGTGTTAAAGTCTCCCACTATTATTGTGTGGGAGTCTAAGACTCTTTGTAGATCATTAAGAACTTGCTTTATGTACCTAGGTGCTTCTGTATTGGGTGTGTATATATTTAGGATTGTTAGTTCTTCTTGATACACTGATCCTTTTACCGTTATGTAATGCACTTCTTTGTCTCTTTCGATCTTTGTTGGTTTAACGTCCATTTTATCAGAGACTAGGATTGCAACTCCTGTTTTGTTTTGTTTTTTTTGCTCTCCATTTGCTTGATAAATCTTCCTCCATCCCTTTATTTTTAGCCTATGTGTGTACTTGCACGTGAAATGAGTTTCCTGAATACAGCACACCAATGGATTTTTGCCTTTTTATCCAATTTGCCAGTCTGTGTCTTTTGATTAGGGCATTTAGTCCATTTACATTTAAAGCTAATATTGTTATGTGTGAATTTGATCCTGCCACCTTGATGCTAGCTGGATGTTTGCCCTTTAGTTGACACGTTTTCTTAATTGTGTCAATGGTCTTTACCATTTGGTACATTTTTGGAGTGGCTGGTACTTGTTGTTCATCTCCTTGTTTAGTGCTTCTTTCAGGAGACCTTGTAAGGCAGGACTAAGGGTGACAAAATCTTTCAGCAATTGCTTGTTTGTAAAGGATTTTCTTTCTCCTTTGCTTATGAAGCTTAGTTTGGCTGGATATGAAATTCTAGGTTGAAAGTTCTTTTCTTTAAGTATGTTGAATATTGGCCCCCACTCTCTTCTGGCTTGGAGGGTTTCTGCCAAGAGACCCACTGTGAGTCTGATGGGCTTCCCCTTGCGGATAACCCAACCTTTCTCTCTTGCTGCCCTTAGCATTTTTTCCTTCATTTCAACCCTGGTGAATCTGACGATTATGTGCCTTGGGGTTGCTTTTCTTCAGGAACATCTTTGTGGTGTTCTCTGTGTTTTCTGGACTTGAATATCGGCCTGCCTTGCTAGTTTGGGGAAGTTTTCCTGGATAATATCCTGAAGAGTGTTTCCCAGCTTGGATTCATTTTCTCCGTCACATTCAGGTACCCCTATGAAACATAGATTAGGTCTTTTCACATAATCCCATATTTCTTGGAGGCTTTGTTCATTTCTTTTCACTCTTTTTTCTCTATTCTTGCCTTCTTGTTTTATTTCATTGAGTTGATCTTCAATCTCTGATATCCTTTCTTCTGCTTGGTCAATTCGGCTATTGAAACTTGTGTATACTTCGCAAAGTTCTCATGCTGTGTTTTTCAGCTCCATCAGGTTGTTTATATTCTTCTCTAAGCTGTTTATTCTAGTTAGCATCTCATCTAACATTTTTCCTGGTACTTAGTTTCTTTGCATTGGGTTAGCACATATTCTTTTAGCTCTGAGAAGTTTGTTATTACCCACCTTCTGAAGCCTGTTTCTGTCAATTCATCAGATTCATTTTCCATCCATCTTTGATCCCTAGCTGGTGAGGAGTTGTGATCCCTTGGAGAAGGAGAGACATTCTGGTTTTTGGTGTTTTCATCATTTTTGCGCTGGTTTCTTTCCATCTTAGTGGCTTTATCTACCTGTGGTCTTTGTAGTTGGTGACTTCCAGTTGGGGTCTCTGAGTGGATGTCCTTTTTGTTGATGTTGAAGCTATTTCTTTCTGTTTCTTAGTTTTCCTTCTAACAGTCAGGCCTCTCTGCTGCAGGACTGCAGGAGGTCCACTCCAGACCCTGCTTACCTGGGGATCACCCGAGGGGGCTGCAGAACAGCAAGTGTTGCTGCTGGTTTTTTCCTTGTTATCCTCATCCTGGAAGGGTACCCATCAAATGTCAGCCTGAGCTCTCCTTTATGGGGTGTTTCTTTGGGTATACTGGGGTCAGGGAGCTGCTTGAGGAGACAGTCTGTCCCTTACAGGAACTCAGGTGCTGTGTTGGGAGCTCCATCATTCTGTGCGGAGCTGCTGGGCAGGTACCTTTAAGTCTACTGCAGCTGAACTCATAACTGCCTCTTTTCCCAGGTGCTCTGTCGTAGGAAGGTCGGCTTTATTTATAAGTTCCTGTTCTGCTGCTGCCTTTTTTCACAGATGCCCTGTCCTGCAAGGAGTAGTCTAACCACGGTCTGCCAGCAGAGGCATTGCTGAGCTGCCACAGGCTCTGCCCAACTGCTGTGTGAACTGCCTAGGTAATGGTGGACTGCCTTGGTAGTGGGGGATGCCCTTCCCCTCACTGAGCTGGATTGTCCTGGGTCCAGCTATGCTTGCTGTGAAACTCTCAATCCAGAGCATTTTAGATTGCTTGTTTTGTGGGGGTGGTACCCACTGAGCCTGATTGTCTGGCTCCCTGTCTCAGTGCCCTCCCTTTCAATTGAATGGGTGGCTCTGTCTCCCAGGCATTCCAGGCACCAGTTGAATGGTCACCCAGACTTGTGTGAGTTTCTTTGCACCCACCCTTCACAGGATGAAACTGCCACATTGAAAACTCATGGCGCTTTTCGGCCCAGGAATCTCCTGGTCTGTGGGCAGTGAAAGCTTATTTGGAAATGCAGTGAGCACTCACCCTCTGCAGTGTTCTCACTGGGAACTGCACTCTGGAGCTGTTCCTATTCAGCCATCTTGGATCCTTCTTTGGTTTTCTATTTCTTTGTAGAAATCAAAGGTTTCTCTTTCTACTTAAAGAAATAGAAAACCTTGACAAACCAATAACAAGTAAGCAGATCCCAGCTGTAAGAAAAAGTCTCCCATCAAAGAAAAACACAAAATCTGAGGGTAGCTGTGCTGAATTCTACCAAACATTTCTACATACCAATAACATTCAGGCTAAGAGGTAAATTGAGAACTCAATCCTGGGGGTAGAGCAAGATGGTAGAAGAGAAGCTTACAGAGCTTGTCTCCTTCCATCCACCCACCCCCACTGGAATATCAACTTTTAGTAACTATCTGCACACAGAAAAGCACTGCCACAAGAACCAAAATTCAGATGAGCAATTCAGGTGCCTGGTTTTAATGTCATAGCATGGAAAGAGGTATTGAGGAGGGCAGGAGAGGCAGTCTTGAATCGCCAACACCACTCTTTCCTGGTAACCTAGCAGCAGCCCTGTGGTGCAGGAGACAGAATTAGCGCAGAACCTTTGGTGAAGGAGAGCAGAGCAATTGGAACATTAAACTCGGTGCTTCCCTGTCACATCAGAGAAAAAATTTGTTATGGGCTCAGCCAGTGCTCACAAATGGAGCAGCAGTTTGACCAGTACTAGGAAGAGAGGAATCAACCATCTCAGCAGTTCAAACTTCAGTTTTTCAGCAAGACTTGCCATCATAGGCTGAAGCACTCTGGGGTCTTAGGTAAACTCAAAAGGCAGTCTAGGACACAAGAACTACAATTCCTAGGCAACTCTTGATGCCAGGGTGGGCTTAGCACCAGTAAACTAGGGTGGCATGTGACCTAGGGAGACACCAGCTGGCATGACTATGGTAGAGGTAGGGGAGAGCTTGTACTATCCTTTCCCAAAACCTAGGCACTGCAGCTCACAGCAACAAAAGTGACCCTTTTCTTCTGCATAAGAGGAGAGCAAAGAGTAAAGAGAGTAGAGCACTTTATATTGCATATTGGATACTAGCTCAGCCATAGGGAGCTGGGAAAAGTCATGAGGTCTCCATTACAGGCCCTATATCCTGGAAAACATTTCTAGACACACCTTGGGCCAATGGGAAAGAATCAGTCCTGGCAGGATTCATCACTCGCTGTCTAAAGACCCACTGGGCCTTGAATAACCACCAGCGATAACCAGGTAGTTTGCCATGAACCTTGGGCTCTGAGATATGCTAGCTTTAGTGATAACCAAGGACACTCCCAGCTGTGACAGCTATGGTGAAAGACTTTTGTTTGAGAGAAGCAGTCAGAAAAGTAAAGGGAATTTTGTCATGAAACATAGGTGCCAGCTCAGCCAGTTGAGTAGAGAAGCAAGCAGGCTCTTAAGGTCCCCAAGTCCAGGCCTATTCCTATACATGTATAGGAATAGTAGTGATTTTTGTATGTTGATTTTCTATCCTGAAATTTTGCTGATGTTGCTTATCAGCTGAAGGAGCTTTTAGGCCAAGACTATGAGATTTTCTAGGTACAGAATCACACCATCTGAAAACAGGGAGAGTTTGACTTTCTCTCTTCCCATTTGGATGCGCTTCATTTTTTCTCTTGCCCGATTGCTCTGCCCAGGACTTCCAATACTGTGTTGGATACAAGTGGTGAGAAAGGGGATCCTTGTCTTGTGGCCAGTTTTCAAGATAAATACTTCCAGGTTTTTCTTATTAGTATGAGGTTGGCTGTGGGTTTGTCATAGATCCTTCTTATTATTTTAAGGTATGTTTCTTCAATTCTAGTTTTTTCAGAGTTTTTAACATGAATCGGTATTGAATTTTATCAAAAACTTTTTTGCATCTATTGAGATAACTTGTGGTTTCTGTCTTTAGTTCTGCTAACGTGATAAATTACATTTATTGATTTGTTTACATTGAACCAAACTTGCAACAAGGATAAGCTTACTCATCATGTGGATTCACCTTTTAATATGCTGCTGGATTTGGTTTACAAGTATTTTGTTGAGGATTTTACATCAATTTTCATCAAGGATATTGGCCTGAATTTTTGTTGTTGTTGTTGTTTTTCTGCCAGGTTTTGGTATCATGATGAAGCTGTTCTCATCAAATGAGTTTGGGAGAAGTCCCTTCTTCATGATTTTCTAGAATAGTTTCAGCAGGGATGGTAACAGCTCTTCATTGTACATCTCGTGGAATTCAACTGTGAATCCATCTGGTCCTGGGATTTTTTTGGTTTATAGGCTATTTATTCCTGATTCCATTTTGGAGCTCATTATTGGTCCTGGTTCAGTCTTGGGAGGGTGTTTGTGTCCAGGAATTTATCCATTCCTTCTAGATTTTTAGTTTGTATACTTAGAGTGAAAATAGTTGTATTATATTGATACTTTTCTTCCTGTTGGTCAGAGGTAACATCCCCTTAATCATTTCTACCTGTGTTTACTTTGATGTTCTCTGTTTTTTTCTTTACTATTCTAGCTAACAGCCTATCTATCTTAGTGTTTAAAAAAAAAAAAAACCCAACTCTCGGATTTGTTGATCTTTTGAATGATTTTTTGTGTCTCAATTGCCTTCAGTACAGCTCTGATTTTGGATATTTATTGTCTTTTGCTAGCTTCTGGGTTGATTTGTTCTGGCTTCTCTAATTCTTTGAGTTGTGAGGTTAGGTTGTTAACCTGAGCTCTTTCTAATTGTTCAATGTGGGCATTTGGTGCCAAGAATTTTCATTTTAACATGGCTTTAGCTGTATCCCAGAGTTTCTGGTATGTTTTATCTTTCTTCTCATTACTTTCAAAGAGACTCTTGATTTCTACCTTAATTTTATTATTTACCCAAAAATCATTTTGGGAGTATGTTGCTTACTTTCCTGGTAATTGCATTGTTTTGAGTGATTTTCTTAGTCTTGACTTCTATTTTTTGTGCTGTGGACCAAGAATATGTTTGTTATAACTTTGGTTCTTTTGTATTTGCTGAAGGTTGTTTTATGTCCAATTATGTGGTCAATTTTAGAGAATGTGCCGTGTAGCAATGAGAAGAATGTATAATCTGTTGTTTTGGGGTGGAGAGTTCTGTAGAAGTATATCAGATAATTTGGTCCAATGTTGAGTTCTAGTCCTAAATATCTTTGTTAATTTTCTGCCTTGATGATCTGCCTAAAACTGTCAGTGGGGTGTTGTGTTCCTTTGTTGTGTGCATATACAGTTAGGCTAGTTATGTCTTCTTGTTGAGTTGAACCCTTTACCATTATGTAATCCCCTTTTTCATCTTTGTTGATTTTTGTTGGTTTAGAGTCTGTTTTCTTTGAAATCACGGTTACAACCTTTGCTTTTTTCTGCTCTCTTTCATCCCTTTATTTGGAGTCTGTGGGCATCACTGCATGTGACATTTGTCTTTTAAAGACAGTATACGATTGGGTCTTGCTCTTGTATCCATCTTGCCCCTCTATGCCTTTTAAATAAAGTATTTAGCACATTTACATTAAATGTGTTAATATTGATATGTGTGGATTTTATCCTGTCACTGTGTTGTTACCTGGTTATTATGCTGACTTGTTTGTGTAGTAGCTTTGTAGTGCCAGTGGTCTGTGTACTTAAAGTGTGTTTTTGTATTGACAGGTAACAGTCTTTTCTTTCCATATTTAGTACTCCCTTCAAAATCTCTTGTAAGGCAGGTTTGATGCTTAAAAAACAAAAACAACAACAACAAAAAAAACCCTCCCTCTGCATTTGCTTATCTAAAAAGAATCTCATTGCTCTTTGGCTAAGGAAGCTTAGTCTGTGTAGACATGAAATTCTTAGTTTAAGATTTTTTTCTTTAAGTATGTTGAATACAAACTCCCAATTCTTCTGGCTCATAGAGTTTCTGCTCAGCAGTTCACTGTTAGCCTAATGGGCTAACAGTGGGGAAAAGGCTAACAGCGGGGAAAGGGCTGCCCTTACTTGCTAGCTGCCTTTGACATTCTTTCTTTCATTTCAGCATGAGAAAATCTGATGATGATGTGTCTTGAGGTTGATCTTTTTGTGTAGACTCTCACAGGGTTTTTCTCTATTCCCTGAATTTGACTGTTGGCTTTTCTAGCTAGGCTGAAGAAGTTTTTGTGATGATATCATGACAAATGTTTTCCAAGCTGTTTGTTTTCTTTCTGTCCCTTTCAGGGATGCAAATAATTCATAGATTTGGCCTCTTTGCATAATCCCATATTTCTCAGAGTTTTTGTTTCTTCTTTTTCATTGTTTTATCTTTAGTTTTGTTTGACTGTCTTATTTCAGAAAGCCACTCTTCAAGTTCTGAGATTCTTTCCTCAGTGTGTTTTATTCTGCTGTTAATATTTGTGATTGCCTTGTGAAATTCTTGTCTTGTGGTGTGTTTTTTGCTCTATTTGATCCGTTGGATTCTTTTTTAAATTGGCTGTTTCATCTGTTAGCTCCTGTACCCTTTTGTTATGATTCTTAGTTTCCTTGGATTGAATTTTGTTGTTCTGCTGAATCTCACTGACTTTTTCTATCCAGATTCTGAAATATATTTCTGTCATTTCTCCAGGCTCTGGGGAGTTCACAAGGACCAAGGGCCTGGAGACAGCAAGGACAAGTGTTGTAAAACAACAAAGACCACAAACCCCCCCTTCCTACTGGGAGCTCTAACACAGGGAACTGCAGAGCTGCTACTGGCTTGATACCCTTGGTTGGGGGAGTGGCTGGAGACTCAAGCCAGGAAGGATCCACCCAGTGAGAAGATATGAGATAGGGCACCCACGTAGCAAACAGTCTGGCTACCTTTGCATAGGGCTGCTGCAGTATGCTGGGGTCACCTCAGGTTTTCCAGTACCTGAAGGTAGCAACAGTGAAGGCTATTAAACAGCAAAGATAGTGCTCTGCCTCTCCCTCTGAATGGAGGTATGAACATGTTCAGCCTCCCAGGGAGGTATGAACATGTTCAGCCCAAACACACCTGCAGGAGGTGGCTGAAGACCCCAGTCAAGAGAGCCCACCCAGAGAGGAGAAACAGGATTGGGAATCCATGTAAAAGAGCAGTAGGGCTGTTTTATTATTGTAGCACATCTCTGCTGTGATGGAGGTCTACTCCAGCTTTTAGTCACCTTAGACTTTCCAAAGTCCAAAGGCAAGAACAACTAAGTCTGTCAAACATCACAGGTGGCTTGCTGGCCCTCCCTCTGGGACTTCTGTCCTAGGGAAATTTGCAATCACTGTCAGCTGGAGTTTGGATGACTGGAAACCCCAGTTGGGAGATTTTGCCCAGTGAAGACAAATGTATCTGGGATCCATGTGAATAAGCAGTTTAGCTGCCTCTCCATATATTTGCTGGGCTGTGCCCTGGACCACTCCAGTTCCTAATTGCCTCAGACTCTCACTTCTTTGGGTGTGAGAAGCTTCCTTGGCTCTGTGTCACTCCTGGGAGGACTGTCATCCTGCCTTGCCTTTCTCCATCCTCCATGGGTTGAGTTATTTCTTTGATGAGTCCCAATGCATGTACCTGAATCTTTCAGTTGAAGGCGCTATATTTATTATTACTTTTCCCTCACTTTTCTCTTCATGAGAGTGGCACACATTAGCTACTTCTAGTTGGCAATCTTGGCCAACCGACTTATAATTGTTTATAGTTTTATATTTTCTTTTTCTCTCTCCAACACTACAAGTACTTGACAGAGGGATGAAAATTTTAATTTAGGTTTAACTTTATTAATTTAACTTTGGTATTTTGAATCAGCAGCAGAAAAAGTTGAGTGCTGGGGCAGAGTGCATGTCATTCTTGTGTGTGAGGATTATCTGCAAAGAGGGGGCTTATAGTGAAGAGAGAGGATGATTGAGAGTCAGAAGCTAAGAGTTCCTGTCTTGCCTCCTGATATGTTTACATGTAAGAGGTGAAAGTTCCCTCCCCACTTTGAGCCTTCTGCTCCCCCCATGTCCAGTGAGATTAATCTAGATTGGTGCTCTCAGATTTTTATTGAGCAAAACAATCCTTTCCTCAAATAAATCATCCTCAAAACACTTTATACATAACAGATTAATATGCCTGAAAGATGAGGTTCAGGCTGACTTTGGATGAGACTGGAATTTTACAACTGGATACTTTTTTCAAAGCTAACATATGCTTCCCTCCACCTACAATACTTTCACAGATTTTTTTGTAGTCATTTTTGTATTACCATTTTAGATTTGGCAGACTAGTTCTAACCTTTTCTATATGTCCTATTTCCTTTTTCCTTCCATTTGAAACATGGGGGGTATGTCTAAGAAACAGAACGTTTTATTTTTTTAATTGTATTCATTTAAATAGTCACAGGTCCTTTGGCTAGTGACTACTGTGTTAGATGTGCAGGTCCTCAGTTCATCACATGAAACTGAGAAAGAGTACAAGCTTTATTCCTGAAAGATCTGTCTCTTCCTCAGACACTCCTGCTCCACGATGCCTCCTGTGGTCCTGGTGGGTTAACTCTCTTCTGCTTTTCCTCCTTTTACAACTGCTCTCAGTTCCCAGAACCTAAGCTTATTCTACCCCATTATTTTTTTATGCTGTTCTTCAATCATAGTTTGCTTCCAGATCCCATCTGCTCCCGTGTATGGAGCTACTTTTAATTCTTGAATTTCTCAAATACCTCACCTATTACAATTTCTTGTGTTTTCCAATCATTTCAATTCTCATTTCTTCAGCTTCTCTTGTCTCTCCTGTTGTATTCTTCTTTAAAAATGTTTTCACAGCTTAACTCTTTATACACCATCAGAATCTTTAAACAGAGTCTTAAAATAGAAATCATAAGGCTAAAATAATAGATTCTTATAAAAATAAGATCCTAAATTATAAATAGGACCTAAGGCCATGCTAGAAAAGGGTCAAATCGTACACCCCTGCAGGTCACTCTGACCCAGTGTATTGGTTAACAGACTTCCTGATTTTAACTTAAATATTTACTTCTGCTGACTCCAAATCTTTAGACTAAGTTATATTCCTTTAACCAATAGCAAATTAAAGAGTTTCTGAAACCACATATGACCTGTAAACGATTTAAAGGTATCCCATCTTTTTAGGCCAAACCAACATATGAAATTCATGTATTAATTTATGGCTTTGCCTTTAACTTCTACTTTCCTAACATATATAAAACAGAGTTGTAACCTAACTGCCTCTAACTGCCTCAAGACCTCATACTCAAGGCTTCTTGGGTTTGTGTTGCCCTCTGGCTGTGGTCATTCATATTGGCTTACAATAAACCTCTCTAAAATATTTTACATGGTTTGGGTTTTCCATGAACAAGTCAAGTGATAAGGGCACTCCTTACTGAATTAATAAATATATAAGTATTCTGTCTCACTCAATTTATTTGAGAAAATAAGATACTTTACACTAACATTGCCTTAATCACTCTTCCATTCAGGAGTCCTAGTGCGTTCTTCCTTGTGTAAGGTTCAATCTAGGAAACATAAGGATGATAGTCTAACATTTGTTGAACACTGACTATTCACCAGGCCTTGCAAAAAGTGCTTTAAATCTGTTATTACACTTATTTCTCTCAAAACTGCTTTGAAAAAATAGTTATCTTCTCTTCCTTCTATATAAGAAAAACTGAGGTTTGAAGAGGCTAAAAATGTTTCTTAATTTCAGAAAATTGGTTAACGATGGTGCTATTCCTGACCTCATTCTTCTGGCTTTAGAGTCCATATGATTACTCACTGCAGTCTATAATCTGGGTATGTAAAAGCTCCTTTCCTTCTTGCAGCTGGATTGTAAGAGATATAATTCATGGCACCTGAACATCTTGAAATTGTGAGCTCATCCTCATCTCTGTGTGTGGTACAGGTAGAACAGAATAGGATAATCCTAGCCAACTCTCCATGGAAATCAAGCGAGGATATTAACAGGAGTATGATGCAGAGTACAGGCTAAATATGCATGTCTTCTTAGAATTCTTGCTTTTTAGAGCAGGAAGAGAGCAAGTCAACCACCCCATTTTACAGATGGACACACTGAGCTCTAGAGACGGAAATGCCTCCTTACTTATATAACACATTAGAACTAGATCCCAGGTCTGCTGACTCCCAATCCAGGGCCCAATTACTTTTGAGGTCTGCATCATGAGACAATCAACTGTCAGGTTGTGGACCTGAGACACAAGGTGTATTATATTCCTACTGAATATAATCCTAATCTCACCAGATTGTCTAAATATAAATTCTTTCTTTTTTGTGGTGATTTTGTCATCTATAGCAACTTAGTTTCTTTCCTTTTAGCTAACCTTGGGAGTGACTTTGGATTATGATGGTTGTATTTTCTAAGCCTTTGCCAGAGACACTTCTCAGTGTCCATAGTTAAGCCACAAAAGGGCTTATTGGTTTCAGTCACATTTGGCATGAGTATACTCTCTGAAATTCTTTGAGGAGTTTTTTGGACTAGAAGTTCTTTCTGGTGTTTTGAGGTCTCACAGTTTCTCTGGTGTATGCTGCTCTTACAATGGGGATTTCTCAGTTGACTGGACCCCTTCTCCTCCTCCTCTTCATCCCCTGCTGACTGTATGCTTCACTATTATGATATCAATTCTTTCCACTTTCTTTTTTTTTAATTAATTTATTTATTTTATTGCATTTTAGGCTTTGGGGTACATGTGAAGAACATACAAGATTGTTGCATAGGTACACACGTGGCAGTGTGATTTGCTGCCTTCCTCCCCATCACCTACATCTGGCATCTCTCCCCTTGCTATCTCTCCCCAACTCCCCACCCCCCACCAGAAGGAAGTCAAATTGTCTCTATTTGCAGATGACATGATTGTATACCTAGAAAACCCCATTGTCTCAGCTCAAAATCTCCTGAAACTGATAAGCAACTTCAGCAAAGTCTCAGGATACAAAATCAATGTGCAAAAATCACATGCATTCCTATACACCAATAACAGACTTAAAGAGAGCCAAATCAAGAATGAACTGCCATTCACAATTGCCACAAAGAAAATAAAACACCTAGGAATACAACTAACAAGGAACGTAAAGGACCTCTTCAAGGAGAACTACAAGCCACTGCTCAACGAAATAAGAGAGGACACATACAGATGGAGAAACGTTCCATGTTCATGGTTAGGAAGAATCAATATCGTGAAAATGGCCACACTGCCCAAAGTAATTCAGATTCAACGCTATCCCCATCAAGCTACCAATGACCTTCTTCATAGAACTGGAAAAAAACAACTTATTTCATATGAAACCAAAAGAGAGCCCGCATAGCCAAGTCAATTCTAAGCAAAAAGAACAAAGCAGGAGGCATCACACTACCGGACTTCAAACTATACTACAAGGCTACAACAATCAAAACAACATGGTGCTGGTACCAAAACAGAGATATAGACCAATGGAACAGAACAGAGGCCTCAGAAGTATTGCCACACATCTACAACCATCTGATCTTTGACAAACCAGGCAAAAAAGCAATGGGAAAAGGATTCCCTGTATAATAAATGGTGTTGGGAAAACTGGCTAGCCATGTGCAGAAAGCAGAAACTGGACCCCTTCCTGACACCTTACACTAAAATTAACTCCAGATGGATTAAAGACTTAAACATAAGACCTAACACCATAAAAATCATAGAAGAAAATCTAGGCAAAACCATTCAGGACATAGGCGTAGGCAAGGACTTCATGACCAAAACACCAAAAACATTGACAACAAAAGCCAAAATAGACAAATGGGACCTAATCAAACTCCACTTTCTTTCTTATTGATATGAATATACTAACTTGAAGCCCTCTGCCTCCACTGGGTTCAGTTCTTGAGAAACTCAGAAACCCCAAAGCAACCACGTATGGCCAAAACCATTTTCTTCATAAAATTTTATGTTAGAACAAAATAATATATTAAGAGTCTCTTCCATAATATTGGAGGAAATTGTTTGCCCTCATTTAAGCAGATAACCTTAATGTGCCCAATCTTCCAGAGAAAGAATTCTAATAAAAATATAAAGTGGGAAAAGATAAGAACCAACTTTTATATACACTAGTAAGTTTTATGTTTTTGTACTTGTGCCTAACTCATGACTAAAATTTTAAAATGAAATCTATAAGGTTTCTATTTGTGTCAGTCTATATGTTTAGACATGTTTATTATGTATATCTGACATTTTCCTACCCCCCAGATGATATTGTCATATTAATTTATAAAATCTCTGTATTCATCTATTTTCATGCTGCCGATAAAGACATACTCAAGACCGGGCAATTTATAAAAGAAAGGTTTAACAGACTCACAGTTCCACATGGCTAGGGGGGCTTCACATTCATGGTGGAAGGTGATAGGCATGTCTCACCTGGATGACAGCAGGCAAAAAGAAGAGGGAGAGCCAAGTGAAAGGGGTGTCGCCTTATAAAGCCATCAGATCTCATGGGACTTATTCGCTACCACAAGAACAGTCTGAGGAAAATCATCCCCAAGCTTCAATTGTCTTTCACTGGGACGCTCCCACAACATGAGGACATTATGAGAGCTACATTTCAAGATGAGATTTGGGTGGGGACACAGCCAAACCATGTCAATCTCTTAAAAGAATTCTATTCTAATAGGCTTAGAAAAAAAATAAGCACTTCCTTATAACTCCTTGAAATTTAGGAACTAATCCAAATGTTTTCCAAGGATATGTAATTTGAGTAAATCTTTGATAAATAAGACAGAATTGGTAGTTTTGGCTAAATAAAAGCAGATATGTGACTGAGTTATCAGCATGAAGTATAATGCAGACATACATTTTATTCTCTACTTGGGTTTACTAGCCAAACAAGCTAATATTATACTTTCTAGATGTTTAATATTATAAAACTTATAAATCTGATTTTAATCAAAGTGAGTAATTACGCTAACAACTTTTAAAAATAATAATTGTGTATTCAGCTAACATTGTACTCGATGAAAACTGAAAGCTTTTCTTCAGTGATCAGGAGCAAGACAGGATACATACTTTAACCATTTATTTTCAGTGGAGTACTGAAAGTCCTAGCTAGAGCAATTAAGATAGAAAAAGAAATAAGTCACCCAAATAAGAAAGGAAAAAGTGAAATTGTCTCTGTTTGCTGATGACATTATCATATACACAGAATCCCTAAAAACTTCATGAAAGAAACATTAAAACTGACAAATTCAGTAAAGTTGGGTGCAGGATACAAAGTCAACTTACAAAATCAGTAGTGTTGCTGTATACTAACAACAAATTGTTTAAGAAAATAATCCCTGCCATTGTCTAAATGTGTCCACCATAATGTGTGTAGGAAACTTAATCCCCAGTGTAACCATGATGAGAAGTGTGGCCTTTCGGTGGGTATTTAGGTTATGAGGGTTTTGTCCTCATGAATGGATTAATGCCATGATAAAATGGGCTTCAGGGAATGGGTTAACTCACTTTTGCACATACACTTTCTGCCATGTGAGGATGTAGAAAGAGTAAGAAGGCCCACATTAGATGCTACTACCTTGATCTTAGACTTCCCAGCCTCTAGTACCATGAGAAAATAAATTATTTTCTTTAAAATGTTTCAACCAACTTATAAATTCTGATCCCTGGTGAAGATCCAAGAAGAATTTAAAGGTAGTATCATTATCAACATGGAAAAAAAAAAACACAAATAACTAAGGATAAATACATAAGAATAGTAGCGCCTTCTATTTTGACTGCTTTGTAGTTGAATGACTTATTAGACATCTAGGCCACAATGCCCTCTAAATGTTTAAATCTGGGAGTTAGAATTAGGATGAGGTTGACGAAAAGTTTGGAAGTCATCAGTGGATAGGTATCGCAGCAGAAAAGATAAACTAAGACCTCCACCCCCAACCCCACACTCACATACACATATACACATAGCTGTGGCCTTCTAACTCCATTTCCTGGGTAAGGCACACATTCATTAGGATAGAATAGTGGCCACATGTTAATAAAAGGAAGGAGAAGGAGATCCAATCATTTTGAGGGAGTAGGTTTGTTTTCAAGCAGGAGAGAGTGAGTTGATATCATTTGACCCCCTAGTTCCAGCATACCTAATGCTCACTGCATCTCATCCTATTCCAATTATATCATTGTATCACTCCATTCTTTCATTCCATTTTAAAAAAAACCAAGAATGCATAATTTATAAAGAAAAGAAGTTTAATTGGCTCATGGTTCTGCAGACAGCAGAGGAAGCATAGGGGCTTCTGCTTCTGGGGAAGCTTCAGGAAGCTTCCAATCATGGCAGAAGGCAAATGGGGTAGAGAGGTGCCTCACGTGGTGGGAGCAGGAGCAAGAGAGAGAGATGAGGTGCCACATACTAGGAAACAACCAGATCTGATGAGGACTCGCCACGGCAATGACAGCACCAAGGTGGGCTGCACTAAACTGTGAGAAACCGCCCACATGGTCCCATCACCTCCCACCAGACACCACTGCCAATATTGGGGATTATAATTCTACATCTGATTTGGGTGGGGACACAAATCCAAACCATATCAATTAGTCAACAAAGTCTTTTACTTATTTTTTAATCTGGTTATAATTTGTCACATAATGGGAAGATCTTGACTAATGCAGAGGAATGAGATCATTAATATGTATGAAGACTGCAGGGAATGAAAAGTGAAGAAGCTCTCTGTCTTTGGCCGCCTTGTGTCCTGGGACATTACCTGTTACTACCACTAGATGGCAGCCTCATTCTTCTGTCTTGCCTTACTTAACTAGTTATCTCACTAGCAGTGTCCGGAGAGCAGTGCATAACTCTACGTTCTCCATCACCTTTCCAGTTAAACACACAGTCCAGTTCTGATGGCAATAGAGACCCTCCTACTCTATCATCTCCTCCCTCTTTTCTCTTGTGTCCCCCTGGTCAGCAGGTTCCGTTAGGAGGGCTGTCTGTGGAGCTGGAAAGAAAGAGCTTCAGGTTTTTCCAGTTTCGCAGAGTAAAGCAGCTCCTAAAATACAGATATTTTTGTTAATACTGGTTGTCTATTAGAGCCTAACACTACTTCATTATTTAGTCTATATCTCTGCTTCACACAAAATAACGAAAACAAAAATGAAGTCTTCTCCTCAAAAGAGGGATGGAAAGGAACAGTCATGTATTACCACGGAATGAACAGAAAAAAAAAAAAAAATCAAAGAAAATTGCATCCTTTCTTTTATCTCTTCAAAATATAGAGTTCACAACGATTCTATTTTAGTAGGAAAACAAACATGCAAAGTCTAGAAACCCCCAATTTATAAATGTCTTCACTATTGTGTGAAAATCCTGTGCTGGTTGAAAGACGTGAACACAAACGTGAAAGGAAGGACACTTGGGGGGGGCTCTGGGTGTGAGCTGAGAATGGAAATAATAATCTGAGGTTCCAGATGAGAACATGGGCGTTCCAGTACAGGAACAGGCAGTGTGACGCTAGGACACAGCACGTGGGCAGACATAGGGCTGTAACAATAATTAGCCCAGGTTCAGGGAACACATGTTCCATGCTAAGCGCCATGGTATGTTTTATGTGTCTTGTCTCCATTGATCCTCTCCACAGTCTTATAAGCCTGATACCATTATCACCCCCGTCCTACATCTGAGGAAACTAAACTCACACAGGCAAGTAAACTGTGTAATATTGTCGTTCCTGAAGAAGAACGGAGATTAAATTATCCTGCTTCTAACCACAAACTTAACGTTGTCAAACCCAGATGGAACCAGAAAAAAAGAGGTGATTATAAGAGATTTCAAAAAAATACAGACCCATATCTTAAAAATATCAGTCTCTTCTTTAAGAAAGTATTCTGTCTAGGTGTTATAATGGACTAATAGTAGTTTCAACAATTTAAAGACATTGAGCAAGAGCCTCCTCTTGATAAAATTGCAGAACATAGTTTATCTCTAACTGCTATGACAGCGTCCTTATATCTTCATCTGCCTCCTGACTTTGCAGACCCTTCTTCTTCAGAATGTGGGTCAGGGCCAGCATTGGGAGCCTGTTACCAATGCAGAATTACAGATCTGACCTCAGACCTGCTGGGTCTGAGCTTCTGCATTGTAGCAAGATCTGCAGGGCACTTGAATGCACATTGCAGTTTGAGAAGAATCGGTTTAGACTCCTTAGAGGACTCTTTCAGAAAAATAAGTGGATTATTTTAAAATGGTGTTGTTTTTTCCCTGAAAGACACAAATACTTCCAAGATACTCTATAGCTTGTTGTTAATGATTCTGAACAAGGTTTACATCAGCACCTTTAATGGCCAGTAGTCAATGGTTAAGAAAACAAGCTCTAAATCCAAACAGTCTGAATTAAAATCTAAACTTTACCACATATTATTTAAGTGACCTCCAGCAAATTATTAAACTTAACCGCTCTGTGCCTTCACTTTCTTATGTGAAATAAACTGCCCTTGGTACGGAGACTACAGAAGGACTTTTTATTCTTACCATTGCTTTACAGTGATATCATCGTTATCTTATTATCCTTATTGTAACCTTCATCATCATCATCATCATCATCATCATTGCTGTGTTACTTTCTCCTGTTACAAATTAGAAAATGTACATTAGCGGGAGAATAACAACCTTGATATGAGATGTAAATCAATTTTATTGAAAGCCACTGAATGAGAAAATACAGCTGCTCAGATCTCATACATAGGACAGCATTCTTTTCTTTGAATCATACAATTTCCATGATTCAACTATGACTTCAGGCAAATTAGACTGGCCTTATCTTTTCCATGACCTCAGCTCCAGTTCCAGAGCTTCAGTCTCCTGCTAGACCCTAAATCTGAATTTTCTACCATCATCTTACAATCTAGAGATCTAAAACAAACAAGCATCTCTCCCCACAGGCCAGCTCCTCCTCCCTATTTCAGGCCATGGAGCTTCATCTTCCCAGTCATGATGCTGAACAATTTTGCTCTTTCTTTGTCCCTCCTTGGCTCCACCTATAGTCACATAGTCATCACACTCTCTAGTGAAGTTCTTAAACCCCCATTTGTGTTTAAGGACCACTTTTTTCAAAAACGTTCAAGCCTTCAAAGGCCAATATTTGTATAAAAGACAATAAAATGGATCACTAGAAAATGAAATGACAAAAAGTCAAAGAAAGTATAAGCCCAATATTTTTAATCACATTCAGATATAAAATAAATTTTAATAAATTGATTAAGTACAAATACAGGAAAAAATGAGAAAACTGAACCCATTTATAGAAAGTATACATACAGGTGATCAATATATCTAATTTTTACATACATAATTTTTTTCTGTAATTATAAATATTGAGTAAAATAGCAATCTTACATATGAAACACCTATATCAGCACGTTAAAAGAACATGTTCTGGTAGATGTTAAAAGATTTAGTGTACTCCTTGATTATTATCTAATTTATTGGTAACAATGCTACCTCCAGAGGAGTCTATATATTTAAACTCTTTCTGTGTTGTTTTGCTTAAATAATGCTCATGTTTGAAAAGGAAATCTCACAGTAAATATTTATGTTAAATTAAGAAAACACATGTTAAGGCAATTTCAGCAAGCTCAGGATATTCTATTTTAACTGTTAGATGATATTAAGAAAGTGACACCATATTTTTAAAATTAATCTTCAATCCTCCTTAGTATCCAGTTCTAAAATAATGAGGTATAAAATTACAGTTAACAAATTACATCTGATGAAAGAAGTAGATTCTGGTTCTGTAAATTTTTTACATGTAAATATTCTTTGGACAGAAAATAAAATTTAAATTGGAAACAAATGTGTACGGTTTTGCTGCTAACTTTTCACAGATTTTAATATCAAAATTAGCCCTTATTGCTAATTGTTGAATCATTTACATATGTCATAAGAATTTGTAGAAACTGTTCATTCAAGCATCTAACTTTTATTTTTGTCCTTAGTTCATGGAAAACATTCTACATTTTTTCCTTGAATGGAAATATTAAAATCATTAAAAATACTGAAGATCTTGGACAAGTAATAAGCATGGCTCATTCATATCCTTAAAAGTTGGAGATCAAACTGGTTTCACAACTTTCAGAACCAGCACGTTCGTGTGGTCGCTGAAATATTTAACAGAACATTTATACTTAAAACTATAAAAGGCAGTGACTATTGTTCAGATTAGCATCCACAATATTACATAATAAAGAAAATAGTAGTCAAGAAGTAATGCTGTAGGCTTATGTAATTCAGTTTTTACTGTCATTAAAAATATTTTAGTTCAACTGCTTTTCTTTTCCATAGTGAGACTTTCTCCATGAAGGAAATAGTGATTTATATTCTAATATGAGTTCTTTCATCTAGGCAATGACTTCAGCATGTTTTCTTGTCATCATAGGTTCAGTAGCAGAACATATAACCATGCAAAACTTCAATTTAAGACCGTATTTGCTTATAAAGTAATCTTTCAGAATTTAGGTAGTTCAGAGTTAATCACATTTGTTGCCAAACAGAAAAAAAAAATCTTCTTTCATATTTACATCACATGTGTAAATTACACCAGTACTAATCAAGTTATAGTGGAAGATGTTTCACCAACTTCACTTATTCTATGAATTAATATTTCATACCACATGTCAGCATGCTATGGTGTTACTAGAAAGTGATAGCTGAGCAACCATCTTTGCCAAAAATTTACTCAATATTTCCAAGCAAACATCTTTAACCAATCTCTCACTGATGTCTCAGCAAGTGTATATGCTTATACTAATCTGAGCAACCTGAAGTGACATTTAATAAGAAGCCCACAAAGTACTAATACACTTGTGTAAAACTAAACTTTTGTTTTCATAAGCTTTTCAAACTCAATAAAATAATTTATTGGTTCTTCCTTTTGAATGATTATTTTGGTGTGAGCTTGTTTCTGTCTGCCATGTATATAAATGCTACTTAAACATTAGTGTTTTCATTGCTTAATTTGTCAAAACATTTCCTTAAGTGGTGAAACACTATGGTTTAGCTGTTCATAATGGCTATGAAATTAAACTCAATTTTATAAGGTCCTGCCTCTCTGGCTCCTTTCATCATCTGGGGTGTAACGTAAATTTTTTCTTCTATATTCCTAAATGTTCCCACCACCTTGGCTCCCTCCATCTTCTGTGGCCTCACCATTTGTTCTTTCATCATTTGCTCTGGCTTTGCATGTCACTTCCATCATTCTGTCTCTTGCACAGCTCTTATTTATTGAGCTACTCCCTTACTTCACTGCTTTTGTTTCCCCATTGTCCCTAGGTGTCACATCATGGACATCTAGAGTAGAGCTTCATATGCACATTGGCATTTCTAGGAATCTTATAGATCATATCCGTCTCTAAGCTCCTCCATCTACTTTGTTTTCTAGCTGTTTCCATATCAGCAAATGTCTATTCTCACTACTGTCCTTACTATATAAACTTTTCCTCTTTCTAAATGCTATTCATCTTCCTAGAGCTGATTTGAAAAGTGCTCTGTTCCCCCAGTGCCATTTCTAGCTTTGGTGATTTAGCTCTTCTCAGTTACACAGCTTGTCAGCTAATCTCACTGACCAACTCTGCGTCCCTTCCTCAACACACACTCATTTCTTCCTCAGCTACTTTTTACTCCTCGGTTGCTCACCTATCCCAGATGCTCCTATGTATGGAACCACATCCATTTCCTGAACTTCACTATTTAATCCACTGTTGTGTTGTCCATCATTTCCACTTTGCTCATTTCTTCATCTTTTCATATATCCTGCTACAATGTTCCTGCAGCTATAATCTCTTGCCCTTGCCTAGCCACTCGAGTTGTCCTAAGGTTCCTGATCAATTGTCAGAATCTGTCCTCATGTGCTTTTAAGAAATTTGTTTCTTCATTGCTTATTATACTCATTATCTCCTTGTTCCTTTAATTCTTTCAAATTTCTAGTTGATTCTGTACTTCAGCTTTTCTCAGACTCTTAAAATTGTTCCCAGATGTTCCTGCTGACCTCAGTCACAGTGCATATTTACTAACTTGCTCTATTCCCTAAAAAATTCACTTACCTGTTGTTTGCATCTAATTATATTGTTTTGATTCTAATTGGTACTTATATTATAGACATGTTCATTTCCTAAATTGCTCTCATATCCCACATTAGTCCTATATTCAGTAATAATCTCTAGCTGGAGTTAGCCAAACTGTGGAGATCAAGGGCATAGTTCTTCACAAGACTGCTCTCACTTCTGACACCAACTGCTAGTTCAGAAGATCCTATTACCACTCTCAGGTTAAACAATTTGCTTGAAGGACTTACAGAACTCCCTGAAAGTTATTACACTCATGGTTATATTTTATTACAGGAAGAAGATACAGATTAAAATTAGTCAAAGGAAGAGACATAGGGGAAGGGAAGACAAAGCTTACTTTGTCCTTTTTCTGTGGATTAAGCACACATTAATTTCTGTGTATCATCACTGTGTGACAATACACATGGAGTAATACTAACCAGGGAGTTTCCACAAGGCTTGGTGTCCAGAATTTTTTTAGGGCTTTATAACAAAAGCATGATTAATTGATTGATTGATGGCCCACACAGTCAAACTCAGTCTCCAGGTCAATTGGAGCCATCATCCTAAATTACATTGTTGGTCTTTCTGGAACAACCAGCCCTATCTTAAGCTGTCAGGTGTGGCCAGCCCCATCCTAAGATCTGTTCTGGCCAGACGCTGCTCTAAACGAGGACACTCTGACATAAATTACATCTAAGAAGTCAAGGGCAAAGGCCAGACTCTTTTTTGGAAACGGCTGATTTCCTTATGACACAATTCCATATTCTCCTTACTATACAATTCCATATTCTCGGATGCTACCATGTCCTATACAGTTTGGCTGTTAATTTAATACTCGTGTCTTCAGCTCTTCCTTCTCTATATTTACATTATTACTACCTCTTTAGCTGTTGTTTTTCACTTTTCTTATTTCTCAGAAATTGCCCAAATAATCTCGCTTCTTTTTCATGGTTCCCATTTCATCATATACTTTAGTTTTTTCATCTCCTACATAAAACTGGAATTGGAATTTGTAAGAAGGACCCACTTTTTAATTTTAAAAGCTTCCACTACCATTACCTATATGTTTCTAATCATCTTGCCATAATCAGGAATGCATCTTCTGTTGTAACGCTTTTCCTAAAATATTGTACCGGGGTTCAGAGACCCTGCTTCCTTTCTTTCACGCCTTCTTTCCCAATCCCCGCCCCTGACCCCAATCCAATCCTGCATCAAGGCTTTATCACAGGGTCTGTCTCATTTCCCATTATCATTTTTTAAAAAATGTTTTCCAATGTGGAAAAAAAACTTGAGGATGTTTTTCATAGTTTAAAACTTCGGTCAAATTATCACAAACCCATTAAACAACAATGTAGTTAATAGCAAAGAACTAACTGAGACGGGTGGCATAATAACACCTATCTCTTAAAGTTAACAAGACATTTAATTTTTATTGTATCAATGCATCATGTATTTTTCTAGTGAAGCATTTTGATTTGTAATATTTATTTGTATCCAAAATGGATGCATTACCTTGTTGTGTTTAATAATTTAAAATATCATACATTATGTTAAAGCAAGTTAAAAAGTTCTACTAAATTTTAATGATTTTTCTTTAAGATGGTTTTATTTAAGGTTTTCTATATCAAAGATGAAACATTTAGTAAAACATGTACATTGGAGAAATGTTAGGGAACTTCCATGTACATATGTGAGTTCAATAGGTACAAAGACAAAAAACTATTTTAAAGAAAAATCATGAGAAGAAATTAACATATATATATTATGTAAAACACCTACCATAAAACTTTAAATATCGCATTTTTAAACTATAAATCTCTCTTAAATGAAATATAATAGTTATATGATTAACATTTTCAAAATAAACTAGTAAAATATCTGGCATGTATTAAGCTATTAATTATAATCCCTTGACTTTCATCGTATATTTTACATCAGTTTGTTAAAACTTATTCCTTTTTTTACTGCAATGTAAAACCACTGTGTATATAAAATGTAAAATATCTGGAAAATGTATTTTCTATATACACTAACTAAAGCTTCATAATTCCTGGACAATTCTTCATATGTTATGATTTTTATTGTCACATATTATGCTTTATTATGTAATATTTATCTCAGCCAGAAATATCTCATTTTTGAATTAAACCATTTTTATAGAATTCTATTATAAATATAAAATTTTAAAGTTGTTCCACTACACTGAAAATAGTCCATCTTTACATACTCTGACTAATACAAATGTCATGAGTTCTCTCACTGCTAATTTATTCCACTTTCTTCTGGAGGAGAGTTTGTATTTATTTCATGACGTCTGTAGATAGTGGATTGCAGAGGAGCTGTGGGTTTTGGTTTCTGCAGACTGACAACCTTCAGCTTCTCTGGTCTTTGGGGGTTTTGAGAAGTAATAGAAATGATAAGATCTCACCCCCACACCCAGTATCCTGGATCATAAGCCTGAATTTTGAAAGACAACATATAACAGCAAAGATATGTCTCTACAGATAAATACAGCTAGCTCTGTATCCTTATCCAGCATCTAATTCTGTCTAGGCCACAATTCCAACTCTCATATGTAACACCCCCTTCACTCCAGTTCAGTCCAACCACTCTTCAAAATCCCCTTAATCCCATTTTCACACACCCCACTGGGGAAAACCTAAGTTTTCCAGGGCATGAAGTGGATGATCTGTCCCATCTTTGATTCTGGGTTATGGTTGTGACCAATTCCATTATCTCTATTCAGAATTTGGAGTAATCAGTCAGTATGTGGAAGAGATACCTGCATTTCTGTGTTCATTGCAGCATTATTCGCAATAAATGTGATACGTATACACAATGTAATACCATTCAGCCATAAAAAAAAGAAAGAAATTCTGTCATTTGGGACAGTATGAGTGAACCTGGAGAACATCATGTTAAGTGAAATTAAGTCAGGCACACAGATAAATACTGCATGATCTCACTCATACGTGGAATCTTTAATAGTAAAACTCATTAAAAGCAGACAGTAGAATGGTAGCTACCAATGGCTAAAGAGAAGAAGAATTGAAAAGATTTTGGTTAAAAGACATAAAAGTACATGCAGACAGAAGGAATAAGCTCAAGAGGTCTATTGCACATCACGATGACTGTAGTTAATAATGACATATTGCATATTTGAAAATTTCTAAGAGAGTTCTTTTAAGAGTTCTTATTACAAGAAAATGATAAGTAGGTAAAGTGGTGCATATGTTAATTAGCTTGATTTAGCCATTCTACAATGTGTACATATTTCAAAACATCATGTTGTAAAATATGAACATACACAATTTTTATTTGTCCATCAAAAAAATAGAAAAAAGGAAAAAAAGAGTGAGAATGCCTTAAGAAGAAGCCACTGTCCACATGCTCTGCTAAATATCCACATGATTGAATCTTCCAAACAGGAGCATTGAAGCTTCTTATGTCATCAGTCATCTTAACTTGGGAACCAGGGAAGCTGGAAGGAAAATATTGAGGGATGGCTCACTTTTCCTGGAGATTAGCGTTAAACAACAGCCCATGACACTGATGCCACCTTTTCAAATCCTCCATCATCATCCTTAATAACACACAGATATTTTTACTTTCCCCACAATGCCATATTCTCTCCATTTAAAACACAAAATATTTTGGAGCCCTATCTACTCCTTTCCATTCTCATTTCAGACCTCAGAAAGTTGAGAGGACATTTAACAAGAAATTGACAAGGTTGACAAGAAAATTTAGGGTAAGAAGAAATAGTAAGACCCCATAAGAGGGAGAAAAGTATATAAAAAGACTCCAGGTACGTTGTCTTATTGAAGAAAAAAATCTGCCCCCAATACTATATTTGCAAAGCTGTTTTCTCTGCCACTTATTAACATTTATGTGCATGGCCCTGTATTAGAGAAAATTATATGTTAGTCCAGACTGCACCATTTTGCAAGTCTCCCCTCCATTTTGCAGGCCTTGGTCAGGGTGAAACATTCCATGGGGGTTCAGGCCATGAGAAACATCCTGCCTAGCCACCTGACCACAAAGCACAGGAACATCTTTTTCATTCCCTGCTTAAGGAACACCCCTCTTATATCCTGCTGGGCAAAAGTCCAAGGAACATTCTAACCATATCCCACCAGAAAAAGGGCCAAACCACCTGATCATAGGAACACCTTATCAATATCCTCCCAGGCAGCAAGCCATACTGCCCAGACCCCTCCCACTCAGGCCTATAAATTACCCCAGCCTGTAAACAACAGTGGGCTCAGGCATTAAGCTGGTCCCCAACTTCCACAGGTTGCACCAGCAATAAAACTGCATTGCTGCAGAGCCACCAACTCTCCCTCTTTCTGTCTTTAACTCTTGCCTTCCCTTCAAAACCTAACATTATCTACAACCCTATTCTCAGGATCTTAAAGTCTAGGATATGTTTTGAGATTAAAGAGAAACCCCTTTGAGATTCTAATAAAAGGACAGAAAATTATACATATGTTCACATATACGTCATATTGTGCATAAAATTTAAGGGAATCTGTAGGTACTCTAATGACTGTCTTTCAATTATAACTCTGAAACTTTAGATATAACATTACTAGATATATGGACACTTTGATCCAGAAATTTCACTACCATTAATGTATCCTCTTAGTATAATATCACCTATACAAAAAAAGCTCATAGGAAAAATCTCTGTTTCAAGGCAGAATATGACACTTTGGTGCAGGTGGGAGAGAATGCTATGAAAGGACAAATTTTTTGAAAGAGAATGTAACCATCACAGAGAGAATTACTATATCCAGGGAGGCTTCTACTGACACTCCTAACTGGTCATTCTAATAATCTTAAATACATTCAGCTTCCATGGAGTCTTTTAAGTCCTGATTGTGATCCACTGCTTGAACTTTGACAATAGCACATCTAATATTTCCAATGGTGCCAAAATTTTATTTTGTATTTCTCTCACTTAGACGTTACTAATAAAACATTGCCAAAGATAAAGCTTGACACTATTCAAGTGGCCAGGGTAAATTTTATCAGTAATACTGTTGCTATAGGGAAATAGCCTAGTATAAACCAAACTCAACTGTGATTTGTATGGAAGTGACTGAGTGTTTTAAGAAGAGGACGGGGTACAGAGAGTAGAGAAAGGTAGAGGCTTGAGCAGTCAGAGAAGTCAAAGTTCACAAAGGTCAGGGCAAGAGGAGGAGTTAGTTGGGTTTATTAACTGGTGTTTATTCCAAGAAGAAACAAACATCTTTTTTATGACAGGAGCAGATGTGCAAGATAAACTGAGGCTCCCACTTAAGTGAGGCCCTTATCCTGTCATGGGGGCTGAGAACAAGATGGAGTGATATTTCCGTAAAGGCTTACAGTTCAGAGACAGTGCTCAGGTCCTTGAGGAAATACTTTTGAGTTTATATTTTAAATGGAAGGAAAGGATTTGTAATTGCAAGCTTTCTAAAGTAACTGCTTAACTAAGAGGGGTTTTAGGGGTCTATCTGTCCATCACCAGGTTTTGGCTGGAACAAAGTAAATTCTCCCTGCAGTGTTAAGCTTTTGTAGGCCAGCATTTTATGGAAGGCTGGAGTCATCCTAGGCATGTGACCTTGAGCTGTTGGAAACTATGCTAGAGTTTGTTCAGATCTCTTAGTGCATTTCAGTAAATATGGGAGGAGTAAACAAAATCTTAGGTATTGAGAGTCTGCAGTTTTTCTAGGCCTAGGTGAGAAGACGACTCAAAGGAG